>NC_084988.1:23792973-23795473 GCF_963691925.1 Scomber scombrus
ATGAATCCTAAGAGGCAGTTTGCAGTATTATAGCAGTGAAAAAAGGGGCGGCGGAGCGTCATTTGAAGGTTAGCAGTCTTTTTTATCACATCAGATGGGAGTTTAACCCTAAGCTATGCTGCGTTGTAGCGCTTTGTCCAAACAGCTCCTTTTGTGTTAGCTGTTGATGACATTTTCCAGCATTTACTTCTCCTTCTCCTTATTCATATCAGACCTCCCTTATGAATTGGCAAGGACAGCGTGTGTACACATACCGTTACTGATGTATCACTGGATATAGGACTACATGGCACTTTTGTGTGCATGTGTAGGCATGATAGTATGTGCACAGTTGTGTGTGTGTGTGTGTGTGTGTGTGTGTGTGTGTGTGTGTGTGTGTGTGTGTGTGTGTGTGTGTGTGTGTGTGTGTGTGTGTGTGTGTGTGTGTGTGTGTGTGTGTCTGTGTGTGATTGCACCCAGGTCTCAATACACTGATGAGCTCTATTGTTCTCCTCTCTATTTTTTTCTCTGTTTCTCCCTCCCCAAAATCTCTCTTTCTCTCCCTATCGCTCTTTTTTTTTCTCACTCACTCTCTTCACACATGCCCCCCCCCCACCTCACCCCCGCTTAGCTGCCAGTGTCTACCCAGAATACCAATGATGCAGTCTGCAGATAGATAGATAGGGCTGTCTGTCACATGACCCTATATGTCCTGAGGCTTTACCCCGGGATGACAGCAGGCACGGCGCACACACACACACACACATAGGTACCCACAGCTTGGCATGCTGTATCTCAGCACAGGCACTGAAGCAGGCAGGCAAACACACACATATACACACACACACACAGCAGAGCTGGCATTCACATTATAGTATACACACACTCGGGCAAGCTAATGGGCATACACATACACACACACACACACACACACACACACACACTGAATCAACCCAGGGGAGCGAGCCAGAAAGCAGAAAAAGAAAAAGAGAGCGAGAAAGAGAAAGAGAAAGAGAGAGAGAGCACCCTGCTACTGTACACACATGCTCTTTCTCTCTCTTTCTGTCACACACACACGCCGTCTTGCAGGAGAGATAGAAAAACACTGACTATCCCCCCTCAATATCTCAAACACACAGACACACACATGCATATCTTCCTGTGGGAAGACACCCCACCCCTGTTTCTCACACAAACACATTCGTCACTGACAAGGCTCTACACAGTCACCGGGTATCCTGTGGCACCCAAAAATAGCAGCCTAATAGAAACGGAATAGAAAATGTCCCTCGCTCTCTCGCTCAAATACGACCTATATTTCCAGTGTGGGTTAAGTCAAAGACGTCGGGACAACCTGAGAAGGAATTTGTTTTCGATTTGAATGAATCACACGGTAATTCAAAATAGCTCCCCGAAAGCCGGAGAGTGTTCTCCAGAGGTATACGCACACGCAGCCGGAGCAGCTACTGGCCTGTCTGAAATGTTCAGACTGCCACTTCAAAAAAAAAGTCACTCCACAAATAAGTAGAAAAACACGCAGGCTGACCATGAAATGTGATTTATTTCTTCTGAATTTGTCACTTTTGTTTTTTTCAGCACTGTCTTTGAGTCACAACCGATTTACATTCTTCTTATATGCTTTTATTTTTTTAACTATACATTATCAGCTAAGTTTTTAAGCAGTGATTCTTTTTTACTTGCTATGTGACAGACAATATTCATTTAAGATAACAAAGATTGTTTTCAATGAATTAGAGCTCAGTTTGTGCCCACTGATACAACACATATCTCATCCTATCTCTCTCCATATTACTCTGTTAGCTACTATGACTCACAAGTAGTGAAGTGCGGTTTTATATGTCCAGTGTGTACAATGTCACATTTGAGTGGCTGAACTTTTGTAAAAGCCTCTGAATACATTATGAGCAAAAAGTTGAAACTATTGTACAAGAGAAAAGACATAATGATGTAAAAATACTCAGATTTTTACATCACATATATATATATATTTGGCATAAAATAAGAGATAAATAAGCAATTAACAAGGATACAGTGATTTTTATTTGCCTGGGTCTTAACATTTTGAGTTTTACAAGCAGCATCTTTATTGGTGTGAAAAGTCTGCGGAAATCTATGGAAAATATGTATATATAGGTGTCAACAAAATTCTGTGGGTGCAGATTCCTTGTTGGCCTTTATTAGCAGTGCTGTTAAGAGTTTGTTACAATAAAACCAGAAGTCTAAGGCTCAACATCTAGGACTGTTTGTCACTGAGGGGTAAAACTTCATGTGTTTGAGTAATGTTGAACATTGTTTCATTCATGAATCATGAAGTTGACTTTTTTTTAAACATTTTTTGGGGCATTTTTTTTTTTTTGCCTTTAGTAGCAGTCAGTGGCATAGAGGCCGACAGGCAACAAAAGGGGGAGAGAGAGAGAGAGAGAGAGAGAGAGAGAGAGAGAGAGAGAGAGAGAGAGAGAGAGAGAGAGAGAGAGAGAGAGAGAGAGGGAGAGAGAGAGAT
>NC_084988.1:23800473-23817852 GCF_963691925.1 Scomber scombrus
GTTAGTGGGTTCCCAGCTTTTTGGAAGGGAATGCTAAACTAGGGATGAGGTGGGAGGAGGAGGAGGGGAAGAGAGGAGCGGGTGGGGGGGGGTATCTCTCTATTTATAATGGTAAACCCGGCCCATGTTTCTGCTGTGCTGATAGATGTTATCTGTGTCAGCCTTTGTTTCTCTCTCTCTCTCTCCTCCTGTTTCTTGCCTTGTGTTCCCTTCTGTTTCTCCCCACACAGTCTCGCTCCATCTCTCCTTCTCTCATTCTCATTCCCTGCCTTTTTTCCCTTTCTTTCTTCTTATTCTCTTCTGCTTCTCTCTCCTCTCCTCCCTCCTCTTTTCTATCCGTTGCCCAGATGCAGAGAAGGCAGCTGTGTTGTGCCCGGTTCAAACCACTGTGCCTGGCATCTGCTGCTGGCATAAAATAAAATAAAAAATAATAATAATAATAACAACCAAACCCCACTAAAGGCATCCATCTCTGTCTCACTCTCTTGCCATCTCTCTCCCCTTTTTTTTTAATCCTCTGAAATGAGATGAAAGACAACTGCCGTCCTTTTCAGGGGAGGAAAGGGTTAACCAGCTACCCAGCTTCTCTTCCAGCAAGCTCACTAATAACCACCAATTATTGAACTGTACATCAGTGCACAAGAAAAGAATGGAAGAAAATATATATTAGAAAGAAAAGAAAAAGGCCCTTTCAAATCTAGTCAGAGCTTGTTAGCCCAGAGGTACATCGCTAGTTGCTTGGTTAACTAGTTCCTCAACTAGAGTAGCCCAAATGAGCTCCCTGAAGGTTTGTAATGCCAATGTTTGTTAGGCTTGATATAGAAAATCAACTGATCAAGCTAACGAGCTAAATGTGGCGGGTGGCTGTCTGGCAGCCCGTCTCCAAAAACTGTCAACAAAGAGAATGACAATATAGCCCCAGCTAGCTAGGGATCTCATTTAAGCTGGCTAATCAGACGCAGCAGTGCTTTGTGCTAAGGTGGAGCCCTCCTGAGACCCATGCTTTGGAGACGAGGGGAGCGTATCGTCTGACTACTGCCAGGGAAGATGCACCCAAACACGGGGGCTGAGGGAGACGCAGGCGGGCTGTGGGAGCCGGGCTGTAATTAGGTGCCCTGAGCTTGACGCCCACACGCCTCGAACGAGACGCCATCCATCCCCTCCCCTACTGTCGGCAAATAGGCTCCCAGGCGCCTAGGCTCTAGTACACAGACGCACACACACACACACACACACACAGGTACACTATTACATACATACTGTGTGTGTGTGTGTGTGTGTGTGTGTGTGTGTGTGTGTGTGTGTGTGTGTGTGTGTGTGTGTGTGTGTGTGTGTGTGGTTTATATCATCAAGCACACATGAAAGGAGGAAAATCTCACACTTGAAACTATGGAATAATATAGAATATAGTCCTAAACAACCATTTTTTAAATGTTTTTAACAAGAAAGCAGTCTCACAACTACCGAGCATTTATTCTGTCCTACCAACTATTTACTGCATGTCCAAGGACTGCACTGAATGTGTGTGTGTGTGTGTGTGCGTGCGTGTGTGCGTGCGTGTTTTCATTATGACAATGGTTCAGCCAAAAAAAAAGAAAAACAACAACACAAAAATATATGCCAACATAATTTCCTCCGTGGACCAAAATAGAAACAGACCCAACCACCAAAAATCAATCCCAAGCACAGTATAGAAGAGAGCGAGCTATCTCCACTGCAGAGCCTGTCTCTCCGTCTCCCCTGGTCCGCGAGAGCAGAACACACTGGTGCGCTTGGCTTTTGACCACGGCAATTTTAATCAGTCTTTTTCACACTTCATTGGGAATTCATCGCCGCCTTCCCCCTTCAAACATTGTTTGGGAGAGTTATCAGCGGCAGGCAGCATATCCGGTAATTATACATGCAAGGTAACGCTGGGAGCCGGGGCTGAATATTTCAGCCAAATGCATGTGCTGCTTAGAGGCACTGGAGGGTACAGCTGCTTTATAATGCTGGGTTTGTGGCGGCCATGATTGAAGGATGGTGGAGAGTAGAATCCAGAAAGTAGTCGTTTGCTTCGCGCCGTGTGAAGTGGGCTAAAACATTAAGTTTAAAGCAATGTGGTGCACATTACAATGAGCCAATTTGGCAATAAGTTGGTGTTCTTCAATGTAAATCCTCGCCATGAATTAGAGCAGATTGCCGTGGTAGAGCTAGAAGCGCACAAGCAGATGAAGAGCGTGAAGGTTTCGGCACATTGCATATTTGAATGTGTTGCAGAGGCATGGTGCAAACACTACTAGAGACTAGATTGCTCAAAATTTTGATGGTTCAACGTGTTTGTTTACTGTGTGAGTAAGAGGCCAGCTGTTAATAGGGCCCCTGAACACACAGCCAGAAAAAAAAGACACGCACACACACACAAAGACATACACACACACACACACACACAATGAAACCACCAGTCAGACACTAGAGGGTCCTCTAGGGAACATAGCAGCGGAGGCATAACAGTGACTCATCCAAACGGTCACGGAACACACAAACACACACATACATACACACACACACACACACATCCTGCCATGGCAGCCAGGCTGTCAGATAGCATCAGCACCCAGCCTATGGAGTACTGTTGACAGGTGTGGCCCGCCAGTCACGCACACACACACCAGCCAGCCACGTCCTCCAACCCCTTGCCTGACAGGGAACCACATGTGATAATGTACCCCATTCACTCACTGTGTGTGTGCATGTATGTGTGTGTATATTTGACAAAGAGAGTGGGATAAAGTGAGAAGGTTGGATGTTTTGTCAGAGTGCATGCGTGTGTCCCTCTACTGTCTGTAAAGCGTGCATGTGTGTGTGTGTTTTTTGGATTATCTGCATGCTTAACTGTACAGTAATTTGATGTGTGTATGTGTATGTGTGTGTGTGTGTGTGTGTGTGTGTGTGTGTGTGTGTGTGTGTGTGTGTGTGTGTGTGTGTGTGTGTGTGTGTGTGTGTGTGTGCCACTCGCTCATGTCAAGGCCAATCTACGCAGTGCAGCTGTGAATACTGTGTAGAGAAGCATGGAGACAGCTCCAGCAGTGCAGTAAGATCAATAGAATAATATAAAGCCTGACCAATTCTTTCTCTCTGTTGTGTGTGTGTGTGTGTGTGTGTGTGGGCTGTATAGTATAGAGTCATTATAGAGCCTCTGTATGTTGTATGTTGTATGTTTAAGTATCACTCACAATGGGAATGGTGACGGCACTGTTTTTTTTTTCTCCAATTCTATATATGTATAGACACACATACACAGGATATATATACAGCATGTGTGTAGGAGTGAGGCAGATGAGACTTGAACAGGGGGAGTGCTTTTGCGCAAATGTGCATCTGTGAATGAACATTTTCAGAATGGGCGCCCTTCACACACTAAACATCGGCCTTGCTGGTGCCCACAGTTACCGAATTAACCGGAAGCACGGCACCATAGCATTAAACAGCATTAGAGCACAGTGTGTATACTGTGAATGAGATTTCTACCCGTATCACTGCTCGTCGCTCAATCCCAATTACACCGCCATATGTTTGGAGAGTGAAACAAATAATCTTATTTTTTGTATTAGGAGTACACACACACAAACACACACACTCAGGCACGTGTGATGCATTCAAACACGCGAACAGATGGACAGACACACTCGCGCATGCACGCATGTGGGCATCCGCACACAATAGCCACCCACACCCGGGCGCATTAACGCACTCACACACACACACACACACACACACACACACACACACACACACAAACACACACTCATACATACACATATACACACCCACAGACATATACAACCCACTCTCTTGCCTCTAAGCAGTCTAGTCCAGTTACTACAAAGCCCACCAAGAGCTCTTTTGCAGATCAAATAATCATGCCTTCCATCTGTTTCCATTTCTCTACATTAGCTTTGTGAAGGCGCCCTACAGACCCCGTTAAGAAGCGCCGCAGCCATGGGTAAAATAATGATTCCCCTCTCAACCCCCTACTCCTCATTATCTCAATCCAAAGCCAATTCAATGACAGGGAGTAGATATGGGCCAATTGCATGTAGGTCCTTATGCTGTTCCGTAATGACGTCTAACTGTGATATTATACAGGGCTTGCCATGTAATGGTTTTTCCCCCTTTTATAGCATATGAATAGTTATTTTGATGTTGTTATGGTATAAAATATAGATCATAGTATGGACTGTGTCTGAAATATGTTGCCCTCGATCCTTCTGGAAGCCTTTTGATTCTACTGCTACCTGTGAAGTGTGGCTGTGTATCCACTCCTTTATGTTCTACTGCAGCTGAAACACACACTGTATATTCTATGAATCTGATCCACTGAGTCAGAAACTACATGTACAATGAATAAGATAAACAGCAACACATATGATGTAGAAATTGGGATGAAAATGAAGTAGTACAAATTCACAATATCACCATCCTCTTACAATGAGGTGGGAAGCTGATATTCAGCCTGTGTGAGTATGTGCCATCTTGCCATTGAGCTTAGGAAGGGAGTAGGGTGGTGGAGGAGTTGGGGAGGAGGTGGTTGAGGGGGGGGATGTTTGGTTGCTGTTATGCAAGATGGAAATGAGTTTGCCACGCTTTGCTGTAGCCAAGCTATTTTGGAACGGCTCACGTCGGAAAATGCTGGGCCGAGCAGGAAAATTAGGTCACTTACACACGAGCGGGGGGCCAGCGCCTTTCTCTCGTCGAGTGAGCGGTGGCGAGGGCTAAAAAGACTAAAAAGAAACTCCTAAAAATGTGTAGCGCTATTTATTCAGGGTGAGGATGGAGGGGGGGTATATAGATTTGAGTAAAAAAATGAAACAAGATGCGGGAGCTTAACACGGGGGCAGAGCAAAGAACACAGTTTTAACAGAGACCTGGCGATGACCTGAATACATTGCGGCGATGGGAAAGGAAGGGGAGTGAGAATCCGGCTCTGAGCGCGTCGCTTCACATTTTCTCTTTTGCATTTTGTAGCAGATCGCACCGCTGCTGCTGCTGCTGCTGCTGCTGCTGCTGCTGTTGTTACTGCTGCTGCTGCTACTGCTGCTACACTTTGACTTTCTTGTCTGTATGCAGAGGCCGACGCTGACACGGAGGGTCTGATTCATTATGCATGGGGACCGTGTGAGGTGGGGGGGGGGGGTGCGATCGGTGAGCGGGAATGAGAAACGATGGCATCCTCCTTGTTAACAGTAAATATGTGATCCGTCCCCCTCGTTAACCGCTGAACTGAGATGAAGAAGTGTAGGGGAGAAACTTGCACCAAACCCCCCCACACACACACCCCCACCCCCTCCCCTTCACAGTTATTTGAACTAATCATCTACTAGGACAGGGGGAAATCCTGTTACAGAGAGAACATGATAACAATGAAACAGAGATGCACTGCAGTCAGAGTCAGAGCAAAAGGATAGATAGATAGAGAGGGTAGAGCGCAGAGAAAGAGAGAGAGAAAGACACACACACACGATTCTGTGAGACGGACAGGCTGAGATAAAGGAGATGACAGAGGGAGCAGAGGAACAGAGGAAGGACAGAAAGGGAGAGGGTACACGAGGAGAGAGGGAGCAACTAGAAATATATGTGTGTGTTGGGGATGAGTAGGTGTTGAGGGAGGCAGAGTTGCCTTGTCAGCTGTTTCAGGGGCCCGAGTCTGAGGAGGCCTCCAGGTGGCAGGTGGATATGCCCTAGTTTTTAGGAGCAGCCTCTCTGTCCTCTAACACACTCACACTTTCTCAAAAAATAACCACACAGTGAGCATGTGCATAAAACATGTACACAAGCATGTGAGGTCTGTCTTTATCCCGCTCTCCTTCTCCCAGCGTACTCTGGTCCCTGAGGTGCCACCTTACTTAACCAGTGTAAAGTACATAACAGTGCACTGTCAAGAGATAATGAGTAGTTCAAAGTTAAATGCTTTTTTAAAATGAATTCATTAGTGGATCAACAGAAAGTTCATTCTCAGCAATTCTGATAATCAGTCACTTTTTTTTTTTAACCCTCCTGTTGTCCTCAGGTCCATTTTGGCCCAGGAGGGAACACAAAAATGAGGTATAATTTCATTGAAATGAGGCCTGCTTCTAAAAATATGTGTAAAACCTGTGGTGATAAATTGAAATGAAGTTGGCTAAAAAGCTTTAAGGTGATCATTTATACCTTTATATGCTTTATAAACAGTCAAACCAGACCGGGTAAATTTTGACCCAAGAGGAAAACAGGCATTAACTAAAAAATTCAGTATAATTTCATTTAAATGAGGCCTATTGACAATAATCTCCAAAAGTCTGTGTGAAATCTGTGGTAATAAATTGGAATGAAAAAAACTGGACCGGGTCAATTTTGACCCAGGAGGACAAAATTGTACGGTCAACTAACTTTTTTTTGTTGGATATGATCATGATTTTTCGATATAATATGACACTTTATTGACCAAATAATTAATTTAGAAAATAATCTGCATCAATCAATAATGAATGTTGCAGCCCAAACTAAATATTATTTAATTAACCTAACTTTAACATACTATTATTAGTAATGTAAATATCAGCTTCTTTCAAGAACACAATGCCTACTTTCTCCTCATAATTTGAAATCGTATTCTGTCTCTTGTAATTCCCTGAAAAAGTAACAACAAACTTTTTTTTAATCTTTGATGACACAGTAAGATTCTATTCTCTTGGCTGTGTGTGATGATTTACCGATTACTGAGCCTCATTGACAAAATGTCACACTACGATGGGGCTCCAAAACAAAGTGATCGACTAAAATGTGCACAACAGAAAGACAGATTATCAAAACTCAAATGGCCTTTCCAATTCAAAAGATTGTTCTGAGGAACAGAATCAAAAAATGAGTGTGCTTAGATTGTTGTCTGACACAATCCTTTCTGTGTCTCAGTTTGATTTTTGGGAGCTGGTCAAAGCAAGCCATAAGCACTAAGTGGTCAAAATTGAATCCACATCATTGTTCCGCAAACAAAAGCTGTATGTTCACGAAACAAAGCTATCGATCCACGCTGTTTTCCTGAGAGTTTGTGTGAAAGTGTTTGTGCGTGTGTGTGAGTCAATATTTATGCATCTATGTCTGTTTATGTTCCAACTGTTGCAACTTGCATGTTTGCATGCATGTGTACACATACGCCTGCCCACATTCACACATTTGATTCCACATATGTGTGAGCAGTAGGCGAAATGGGGGGGGGGGGCTCGCTGTTAGAAAAATGACCATCTCTCATATTAACCTGGCATCTCCACACATCCTTTACCGGACTGAGGTTTGTGTAAGTTAGAATCTAAAGCCCCGACCACAGCTGTGAAATATCAACAGCCTTAACATGCCATGTATTGATAAATCCATGGTGCTGTCCATGGTGCTGAAGTAGCAGACAGATTTGTACCTGTGCTTTTTTCTCTCTCATTCCCGTCCTTCTGTCACTTTCATCTTGGATCTGTTATATTCTCTAAACTATGTACTACAAATACTCAATTCTATACTATATTGTACCCTATATAGTCAATAGAGTTGTGTCACCTTCATGATCAAAATGACAAGTAGCAACGTGTAGTCGTGAAAGAGCGAAAGGATCATAGAGACACACTGCTGCCTGTAGTATACATATAATATTTCTGTGTTCATTTAGTAGCATCTGTGCTGCTGCTGAGACAAAGCCACCTCTGTAACTTAATATTTTAGGGGAGACATGACTACAGATAAAGTTTTTACTATTGATGTTTGATGCAGCCTGGGAGTGGAGCAGGTAATGTTAACAACAGAGTCTCAGTGTCATAAAATGTAATCTATAGAATCGAGTACATGGACACGAATATTCCATTTTTTTCATGACACTGGGCAAGACTTTTTAAACCAATTGATTTCAACGGGAAGTATCTTTTGTCAGTTGGCACCATTACGCATCACAAATAAAAAATAATGATATTTTATGATGTGACAATTCTGTGTTTAAGGTCTGGTCAGGTTTAGGCACAAAACTCACTTGGCTAGGGAAAGATAATAGTTTGGATTAAATGATACTTCCCCAAAGTTAAGCAACCTTAACATACGTCAGGTCGACTAAAGCACCCCTACAAAAAACATCCCAACTTACAGTGGAAAACATGATCTTTACATTAAAGTCCATCTTTTGCTTTATCTATCTAACCATCCACCCATCCCACCACCTCCATGTGTTTACCTCGCTGTAAGCATGAAAGATACTTCCAATTGAAATAAAACAGTGTCACGAAAAAATTGGAAAATTCGTGTCAATGTACACGAGTTACATGATTAAATTTTGTGACAGTTTCTCAAACTACCATGACACTGCACTAACAGCACTCAGCTGCTACAGTTACATAATTCAAGGTAAGGCTTATATTGCCAAAACAACAGTATGTTTTGAAAAGTAAGCATTATTAAAAAGCTTAATAAAGAATAAAGAATAAGCCTACACAACATACATATTTAGCCTAATAGCAGTTCTATTAAATCTAAATTCTAATTGCAATTGTAATATCGAGAATTAAACAAGGCCATGCAATCCGAACTTTAACAAGTCACCTCCTGAGCCTGTGTGTGTGTGTGTGTGTGTGTGTGTGTGTGTGTGTGTGTGTGTGTGTGTGTGTGTGTGTGTGTGTGTGTGTGTGTGTGTGTGTGTGTGTGTGTGTTCAATGAGCTGTCAGTCCTAAAGAGGGGCTGCGCTGCTGTCATGCGATGACACCTCTCATTTGCTGCTGTCCTGTGAAGCGGAGCTGAAGGCAGAGGTCAGGCCACCCTCACAGAGATGCTGCGACTCAGAGCACATCATGTCTGCCTGCCTGCAGAATCATGCACACATTCATTCCCACACACACCCACACACACACACACGCCTGCCCAGACCCCACACCAGCCGCATTTATCTGAATTTTCCTTTAAGTCTATTCATTTCCGACATACTTGACTTTTACGCTCTTCAGTTAACGGAAAAAAGAGAAAAATAACAGGATCATGAGAATTGACGGTCTCATTGTTTATAACAGTAACTACTTGTGAGTGCTGATTGAAACTAATACTGCTTAGTACAATGCCCTATTCATTCAGCAGCTCATACATTTCTGTATTTATATCCATTCTGTCCTACAGTACACATCACTGTCTCTATGGAAAGGAGAGCTGTGTATGTAGAAATGTATAATACGCCTTCTGACTGCAACACTAAGCCCCCCCCCCCTGCATCATACACACACTCCCAGCTCCTGTAGGGCCGACCATTCGTCTCGACCGGTGTCACATGTCGTCATCAATTACCCATTAGACAGTGTAATATTCGGCCAATATTGCCGGCGTGTGACTGGGAGATTTTAGAATGATCAAAACCGACAAATCTGATTTTACAGAGCTAGCATAAATAAGGAGATTGTGCCTTCCCTGATTGCCCTGTTGAATAATGGATGTCTGTTTGGTAATCATTTTCCAATATCCACACTGCTTTGCCCTAGCCTAGCAAAGATTCCTCTCTTTCATTTCATCATTTCTCTCTCTTCTCCATTCTTCCTTCCCTCCTGTATACCTTGATATGCTGGAATGTAAAGTAGCCTGACCTCTCTGACTGTTTAACCCAAACAATGTGGGGACTATCCTGACTTGCAGAAGTGAGGCTATTACTGAAGCAGGCAGGTGTTGCTGGGATGGAAACATTTACTTTCTGATTCATGTCATCGTTTAGAGGGTGAAAAACTCAACAGGAGCAGATGTTTCAGCTGATTCAATTTGCTAAAGTTTATGCGAATTAACCTACCTGTTGCCCTCGGGTCTGTATTGACCCAGGAAGACAACAAGCATTAACTAAAAATTGAGTGAAACCTGTGGTAATGAGTTGATAAGTGATAATTGTTTCACCCTCCTGTTGTCCTAGGGTCAATTTTGACCCGAGAGAAAACAAAAATGAGGTATAATTTCATTTAAATAAGGCCCACTTCTAACAATATGTGTAAAACCTGTGTTAATAAGTTTGAATGAAGTTGGCTAAAAAGGTTTAACACAGAATTGGGTATCATATCTTATGCTTTATAAACAGTCAAACCAAAGGGGATCAATGTTGACCTGGGGGGGGGGGGGGGGTTAAGCAGACAGAACATGAAAATAAACCTGAACTCCCAACAGGTAAAAACCAGCAGGTTTCTACTTATTTGTGAGTCACGTCAAAGCCAAATTTCATCTTATATCTATAGAATATGTAAATCAGCATTCTTGGAAATGGCTGAGGCTTTTTAGTTTTGGATTTAATGATGCTTACCTATTTTTGTTTGACAACTAACTAACATCACTGGCAGCAGTTCAGTCTGAACAGTCAACTGTTCAAACGCACATCACTGAGTTTCATCTTAGGTTTCAAATGTCAATGTTCAGCTACAGCCTCATGGATGGGAGGTTTAGCGCACTTAACTAGCTCGAATTAGAATCTCTGATATTTCTTCCTGGCTGACTGTGCGTAGGCAGGGTACCGGGGGACTCGACATAGAAAACATTACCATACAGAGGGTTCAGCAAGGGGCACAAAAGATTGAATTGCCTGCTCGAGCACCTTCCATTTCTATCGTGGTTTGCATACCCGGCCTGCAGTTCATACTAAATGTAGTACTAAAACTAATTGTAATTGCATGACAACAACACAAGCAGTCTCAAGGTCAGTGCTTTGATGATATCGTAGCAGCACTAACAGCTGCTCCTGTGCTCTTTGTAATATTCTTCAAGGCACAGTTGTGCCTCTAATGGGAAAAGGCCAAACCAGGTTATGAAAATCCTTATTTACAGCTAGCTGCCTGGCTGTGTGAAGTAGGTCACAGCAGCTCCTGAAATGGAACGAACCTCACTCACACCGTTTAATATTTTTATTTTGAATGCTTGCTGCCTCACAATGGCACCGAAGGGAAAGACACAAACACAATGTTTCCCCTCCTCCTTAGCAAGAGTGTCTTAACTGTTAAAATGTGTCTGCGAGACCCTGTGGGAAAGTC
The DNA here is from genome assembly GCF_963691925.1 of Scomber scombrus. NCBI lineage: Eukaryota > Metazoa > Chordata > Actinopteri > Scombriformes > Scombridae > Scomber > Scomber scombrus. The sequence continues at coordinate 23,811,501 of NC_084988.1, forward strand.
CTGCTTTTACCTGACAATACAACAACAACAGCAACATTATCTCCAAAGCCTGTAAATATCAGAGGAGGTTAAATGTTGTAGCAATTAATACCATGAGGTACATTCCAGAATAGTTGGGCAGCACATCCTCTATCTGGAATGACGTCTAATCTCTAACCAATAAAACAGCAGTGCAACACAGCCCAGGTTTAATCAGGAAGTCACCTTACAACAAATGATCTCACCGCCCCACAGGTCAGCCAGGCTAATATAAAGCTACTCTAACCCAGTCTGGCACTTCATGCTCATCATCATCTACCCAGACATTTGCAACTTATACAATATGTCTGACAGTGCTGTACGGGTGTGTGGGCCTGGGGTGTAGGTGAGCGTTGTCCCCTAGGGTGATGGATGCCTGTGGGAGGCTGTTATGCCACAAGGTGAAAGTGTCCATTAATCAGCCCCACTACCACCACTGCCGTGGCTTTCCCATTACCAGTGCACTCCAAGCAGCCTGATTGGTTTTTAATTGGCCTGCCCGCCAGGAGATAGATCATGTTTTCCCCGAGGACAGGCACAGAGGTGTGTGTGTGTGCATGTGCGTGTGTATGTGTGTGTGTATGGCGGGGGGCACCTGTGCTATCTCAGGAAGGATGCCCACATCGAAATTCTCTCTATGTAGCCATGTTACGGGCAAACCAGAACAACATTACTTTTGCCAGTAACAAGTAATGTAACCTTTCTTTTTTAATTCCAGCAATATCATGACAGCTACCAATTACTGAGTAAGCATGAAAGCACATACCTCTATAGGTGTGATTGAAATTGGCATATCAAAAGACTACATGCTAGTAGGCCTGTCACAATAATTACATTATTGACTTATCGTACAATAACGTAATCATCGACATCATCATGTCTATATTTGGACTTATCCTATAATACATAAACATTACCTTGATCATTTTTTTGACCTCAGTATTGTCACACTTCACATTAGCAGCTAAGAGGCTATTCATGTCACATTGGCTAAACAAGTAGTGTCCTCCATTCCTCACTGTGTACGTCCTGAGTGGAGACTGTAGAAGAATTAAAGGTAAATAACTCTGTCCCCAACCATAATGACAGTCTGTGTTTTTACTCAAGTGTAGCACCCATTCTCCAATCCCATTCCCCAACCCCCCTTGTATCATTATATCAGTGGTGTAAAATTATCTTTAAACGACAATAATATAATTTATCGCGATAATTTCCGAGACAATACATCATCCAACAAAAGTAGTTATCATGACAGGTCTACAAACTGACCTCATCCCTGATATGTTTTCCTGAAAATGACCCATCCTCTTTTCATACTGCAATGATTTGTTTAAAAGAAATAGAAAAAGTTTTATCTGGACGGAAGCATTTCCATTACATTGATTTACGATATACAATAAACATATAGGAACAACGTTGTCTTGGTCATGCACAAGAGAGTCATTCAGTGGTCCCAGGTTTTGAAGGTAAGAGCAGCCGCAGCTGTAATTCTGTATTATATTCTGTATATAATGTGTGTTATTTTTTGACGAGTTTGTCCCTATCAAGATTGTAGTAGTTCCACGATGGTCAAAGTTACGTTTTCTAGAGGCTTTGAGTGATGAACGTGCCATAATTAATAGCCTGTAGCAGAGGAGCGAGGATGCATGTGTGAAGGACACGAAAGCAGCTACATCTTACACTGAGTAGACGTCAGTATTGACATTGTGTCTGCTCAAATAGATCAATCCCCTCTCCGCCCCGGCCTGACCACGTCATTGAGAAGATTGGAAGAACACATCGATTCCCTGTGGTATTTTCACACACAGGTTCACGGGGGTACGAGCTCACAACACGACCGCAGACTGTTCGGTTTGGGCCGTCTTATTTTGAATAAACGAATTAAAAGGATATTTGCGAGGATGCGTTCAAATGAATCCCAGCTGCTGCCTGATCGATTTGTGTCGTGGTATGATTCATCTTAGGGACGGCGGCAGACAGCCTTCACGGTGTGGGAAAATATATACTGTGGGCCTGCATTTTGTGTGGGTGAGCACCAGTCCTGACGTCAAGGGCAGGTTATGTTAGGAGGCCAGACTGTAAGCCTGTCTTAGCCTTCGCCGCGGGGAGAGAGGGTGATCTGCTCTGTGTTGGGGAGATATGCTCCTGGTGGGGAGCTGGAGTTAGCACGATCTACTGGGAGCTGCAATCCTGTACAGCAGAGGCTACAGACAAAGGTTATTTTGTGAGTCTGGCCATGAGTTGTGTATAACTGTAGGTGTGTACAGGGATGTAATTCAAGGTTAAATCAGCTTTGACTTGTTGATTTTTGTTGATGGAATACAAGTTAAAAATCCCACATTTTTCTCATAGTAATATGAAACCCATTTAGCATTCTGCCGCACGTATTCTGCCAACCTTTAACTCTAGTTTAGAATGCATTTCTTCTGTAACACAGCCTCCTCTGATACACACTTCCTTTTCACATGCCAGCAAAGAGCCTCACAAGAGGGATGTATGAGGTTCGCACCATTCTCCCCTGAGCCTACTCCTCTTATCACAGGCAACCAAACAGGAGTACCCAGTGAAGCAACAAGGATGTGATCCCTCACTGACTTCCCACCAACAAACACATTTTGCATGTTGTATAAATTCAGGGTTGTTTGTTTGTTTTTTAGGTAATAGAAAACCTCACCTCATTTCTTGTATGCTGGACATGGATTCCCTCAGACTTAAAACTGAGCAACAGTAATTTACATATTGGTCTATTTTACATATATTTATACATGTAAAATTAACCATATCCAAATATGTCTTAAATATATGTTTGTTTTGTAAATACATATTCAAAAAATAATGATATGATTATATTTCTGCATGTGAAGGCACTTGTCAATAGTGACCCCCGTTCAGCTCATACATCACATCACAGTGCAGCATTAATGCAGAGTCATGCTATGGCCTGCATGGCTCAGACATGCTAAGCATACTGTGTGAATGTGAAATCCAGCCGCTCAACATGGAGGCTAATATTAGCGCGTGGCTGCCCACCCTCCTCCTCCTCCTCACATACCCCCCTCCCCACCTCTCCATCCCTGCCGGGCTTGCATGCAGGAGATCCCCAGGAGGGTTTCTGCTGCTCATTCATTAGGCTGCTGAGGAATATGGGACATACAGTATCTCCCCACGCGAGACTGGAGTAAAAAAAAAAAAAAAAAAAAAAAGGAAAAAAAAGACCCTCACCCATTCATGAGTGTTCTGGAACAATCTGTAGAATGCTGTATTTACACATGGATGAGATGAATATTTACTATTTGGAAGAAGAATAAATGAAGGGACGGCATGCAGAGCAGAGAGTAAAGAGAAGGCACACATTACAATACATCAGTACGTTTCTTATGACCTTACAGTTCATATTCAGCAATCCCATCAACACCCAATTTCCTCTCTCCTCCAGCTCTGACTAGACTGTTGGAATTATGAAGAGGCTGGGCTCTTTGACTTTCATACCAGAGAGAGAGAGAGAGAGAGAGAGAGAGAGAGAGAGAGAGAGAGATGAGAGAGAGAGAGAGAGAGAGAGAGAGAGAGAGAGAGAGAGAGAGAAGGTAGGAGAGAAAGAGGAAGGAGGGAGTGTGGGGGGTTCCCGCAATGTTGGTCTCAGTAAGACCCGGGTAGCGTGCTTTCCCTCTATAATTTAATCACATTCAGCTGTCTCCCTGTCCTCGGCTCGCTCAGCAGAGCACATCAGGCACCGCGGTGGCACAAACGCACACTCACGCAGTCGCACACTCACTTTTTTCTCGGCGCACCAACCGACCGCCAAAGTCTCCTCCTTTAACAAGCGAGACATTTCCTCCCTCTTCCAACTAGAGGAACACCCCCTTCTCCCCCCCCCCCCACCCCCCAAAGAACATAACTTCACCTCACGCCAAGTCAGCTTGTCCGGGGCCATCTCCATACACACAAACACAGGACACTGAAGGAAACAACTCCACACAAAGACCTTATTATTCCTGCTCCAGCTTCTGTCTCATAACTGTTTTAAGCTACAACACAGATCTATAAAATAAAACAACTTCTAGTTACTAAAGTGTGTATTTTGATAAGAAGACACTCAATAAAAATATTGTTTGGCATGGAGGAAAGAGCTGCTAGAATCCCTCGCTGTATCCCCAGATGGCACCAAACAATGTCTCCATCATTTGTTGACATGAGAAACATTCATTCTGACACACTTTGGGCGAAGGGAGAGCAGACACAAGTCGCTCACTTTGTATCTGAGCTTTGTTTGTCTTGACAGAATGAAACATGTTGCGTCGCATCTGCCTTCTGCTGCATGTGTGTGTGTGTGTGTGTGTGTGTGTGTGTGTACAGTATATGCCACCCCACGGGAGTCACACACGACAACATCTGCATTGTCTTTTTTATTCTTTCTTGCACAATAACCAGTAGAAATAATGTGTGTCAGATGAAATATAGAACGAAGAGGACTGTGCGTGCGTGTGTGCGTGCGTGTGTGCGCGTGTGTGTGTGTGTGTGTGTATTTGAAGTTAGGAACTCAAGCTATCTTTTCCAACTTAAAATGTTCCTCCTTCCTCTCTCTCTCTGGATCTTTTCCACAACTTGTTCATTCTCTTCTAGCAGTCACATTGTTTACTTCCGCCGGACGCCAAATGAAGTCCTCACATCGCACAATGTAAACGACTGATTTTAACAAAGCTTTAAAAACTTCATTCAATTTACAGCTAAATTAAATTGAAGATGCACTGACTTCCATTCATTTTTAACCACAACGGCAACATAATATTAAACAGCTAAACTAATATGTAAAGAAAACTCAGAGGGTTGCAGTGTTACCCACAGCAGGAGAAACTTAAAAGAACAAACTTTTTTAATTTAGACTTCTGACAGCTTTTCATCATCATATTTTAAAAGAGAAACACACTTTTGATTTCCTCATCAATTGAAAAGATAAACAAACAGTAAGGCCTATTAATTAAGTGGGTAAAGTGATGCTAAAGAGTTTTAAAAAACAAAGCAATTTAACATACAAAATATGACTGAAACAACAATAAAACGTCTAAATCGTCTCAGCCATCTGTTACTTTTCTTTTCTTCCTCAGTCAAGTCATTGCACCAGAGCCACAAGATCAAACTACTAAAGCAATCTAAACAATGAGTCACATCACAGCACGAGAAGTGGGAAAACTAAAGCTCAGAATGTGTTGATCTGCCTCTAACTGAAGCTAGAAAATATTGATTTAGCTGCTCTACATTCTAATATTCTATCTTGAAGGTTTTATATGGAGCTTCTATCCTCAATTAACTGGCAAGCAAAAGCAGAAGATGCCATAAACAAGCACAAGTAAGAGTGACCTACCACCAACAGCAGTCTTCTCTTTAAACTTTTCCTCCTGCTCTCCAGAATGCGCTTCCTCTCCTCTCTTTTTTCTTCTCCAAAGTCTTCCCCTTTACTCCCTTACCCTCTCTTTCTCTCTCTCTTCCCCCCTTTCTCCCCGATTCACTTACTGTGCTCACTGAAAAGTTCTGCTCTCCCCCTGCATGCAAATCATTTTTACGACTTGAGAGAGATGACTGGGAACGAAGGGAGAGAAAGAGGAAGGGAGAGAGCGAATAAAAAAAAGGGAGAAAGGATGACAAGAGAGAGGGGTGGAGGAGTAGAGATAATGGTGGAAGGCAGGCGACCAATGGGCCTGGAGCCTAATGGGAAAAAAAGAGAATCAGGACACACCAATGAGGCGCAGCCTGGAGAGAGAGAGAGAGAGAGAGAGAGAGAGAGAGAGAGAGAGAGAGAGAGAGAGAGAGAGAGAGAGAAAGGGAGAGAGTGAGAGAGAGAGAGAGTGGAGCAAACAGGCGAGTGAAGCAGGGGATGGCGAGAGCGCAGTCGGGAGGAGACGGTGTAACGCAGACCGAGAAAGACACTGAGGGAGAGAGAGAGAGCATACAGAGAGAGCACTGAGAAATAGAGAGAGAGAGAGAGAGAGAGAGAGAGAGAGAGAGAGAGAGAGAGAGAGAGAGAGAGGAGGAGAGCGGTACGTAGCGGATGTGCACGGTAGGTGGAGAGAGGCGAGTATCCCAAGCGAGATAAAGACACTGCATATCAGAGAGGAGAAGCGACAGACAGAAAAGAAAAGCTTTAAAAGGAGGAGGAGGAGGAGGGGAAAAAAATAGGAAGGAAGAGAGGAGGGGAAATGAAGGAAGGGAGCTGACTTACCCGGGTGCTGCTAGTGGCATCCTTCACACGCCGCCTCGCAGACTCCACACACACATACACACGACACCCACCCCAGCGATAGAAGGCGCACGCCGCGCTGCCGCTGAGACTAACCAATAG
>NC_084988.1:23818052-24018052 GCF_963691925.1 Scomber scombrus
TGTAATGTGTGTGTGTGTGTGTCGTGTGTGTGCGTGTGTATACTGTGTGTGCTGTGTGCTGTCGTGTGCTCGTGTGTGTGTGTCTATTGTGTGTGCTGTGTGTGTCTAGCGGAGCGAGCGCCTTCGCGGAGTGTGTATGAGCATGTGTTTGCTCTGAGAGGAGAGAGAGAGGCAATGTTGAAGGAACCACTAAAACATGCTCCTCTCGCCTCTCTCCTCGGTCCTTCCAGGCCTGAACTGGCTTTCCTTTCCTCTCTCTCTCTCTCTCGTCTCTTTCTCCTCTCTATCTGCTGTATCTGGCTCTCTCTCTGTACACTGTGCATGCATGTCCTCCAACACCTCAATCCTCGTCCTCTCTCCTCTCTCTCTCCTTCCCTTTTTACTCTCTCTCTCTCTCTCTCTCTCTCTCTCTCTGCCTGCTAATGTGCCCCTCCCTTCCCCTTTCTCCCTCTTATACATTTATTCAGGGCTGCAGACTGTCTGCTCCCAGAGTCAGTTCTTCCCACGGGCCCCGGGTAGAGATGTGGAGGGGAGGGGAGAGATGGGAGAACAGAAGAGAGATGGTGAGGGGGGGGTGGTGGTGGTGGTGGGGGGTGATAGTGAGCCATGTGGAACATGTGCGGCGCATTTATTTCAAATGGGAGAGACACAAATTTGTGCCTTTAAAAAGGCAAAATGAGCTCCACTCGTGGTTCAGTGCACATTATTTGGCCTGGGATCATTCAAGAGAGCTGAGAGAGATACAGGACGCAAACTTAAAGCAAGTCTCTGGCTATTAATTAAAGCTTTTTTCCTCTTTTTTTTTATCCCCCCCCCCCACCCCCACTATTCCAGGCTTCAAGGCTGGCTGAGCACTAGAATTAAGAGCGCACAAGATGAATGAGTATTGAAACAGGCTAAGTTGTAGCCCAATGCGTTGGGTGATGAGCGCTGGAAATGCACCGCTCCCCCAAACAGGAGACAATATTTACAATATAATCATGCTCGACCATAAAGAGGGTGACATTCATGCGCACTCTTGTGTGAATGAAAAAGAGAGGGGGGGGGAAGGGGGGGTGGATAACAACGTGATGATTTCCATATTTACCCAGATATGCAAACACAGAGAATGTTAATTTGATCCCTGAGACATCATCGTAATTAGATTATAAATTAGGTTCATTTCTTACCGGACAAGAGGTGCTAATTCATTCATTTTCCAGCAGTGGGGGGAGGGGGGGGGGCTCAGCCACCCTATAGGCAGCAGAGGAGAATATTGGGGACTTTTCATACACTTATATGACAGAGACAACCAATAACATATTCAAATAAATTCATGTTTACACATAAATATTCAGAACAACATTCAAAGACATGGGCCTATGTTGTGCTCCTCCAATCCAGTATACATGTATATGAGGCACATTGTTTTGATCTTCCTCATAACAGTAAACAAATCAAATGCCATACAGCAGTATTTTGCAGAACCAACAAGCACTGACTGCTCTCTCCAACAATGCTGCCAGGCAGTTGAGGAAGGCATGATAAGTACTCTGGTGGGTTGGGACACAGATGTCCTCAGGGCGTTCAGTATTAGCTATTTCAAATTCTTATTTGGCTATGTTAATGCCAATCAAGCGCAATTAATTTAGCCCACATTCTTAAACAAATAAACAAAAGGGGAGATAAGCACGCACATATGGAACCAGCTGATCATTTAAGGAATCACGACACATTATGATCTGGAAGTGGTTTTAAAGGCAGTTGCTGTTATGATACTCACTCATGTGTCAGCAAAGAAGCAGAAGTCTGAAAAATGGAAAAAAAAGAGTTAGTTGCATGGTAGAAAGTTGCAAAAGCATCAAAGCAGCAGAGACCAGCAGCTGTTTTTCTGGCGATGACACCAGATATTTTAATCCAAATCATCATCTTTTCCAACCCTAACCAAGTGGTTGTTGTCTCTAAAACTAACCAGACCATGTCACACCATAAAACATCATTATTTAATTGATAACGACCATTTAACTGAGTGTTAAATGACACACGAAAAGCTTACAATGCCATTAACAGTGAGACATACAGACTGAAACGTACCGACTCAGCGTTTCTGTTGTATCTCAAGGTATCTCTTTTATTCTGGTGATTACGTTGTGAGATTCTACCTAACAATATATGATAGGCTTATCCTCTCTAAAATTCTCTTCATTTAAATAAATGTCTGGGGCAGAAAGAGGTCAAATTATCCAATATTTAACAAAAAAAAGATTAGTAATAATTAATCGAATTTCTCTTTTTTTCCCCCAAGACTAACCTTCTACCTCTAAGCTATATAAACTAGCTCCAACTGGACTAGCTACAGCTGTTTAATGCATCAGTACTAACAATGTAGTAATATCATATGTAAGCTAATAACATAATCAGTCACAGGGCATAATGACAACATTTTCTTTTCAGATTTAGGAACAATTTGCTATCAATAGGCTACTACTGTACAACTGCGTAAGCAAGGTTGTGTATGCAGAATTAGCAATGGAGTATTTTAGTATTTCTCATAAGGTCTGAATATTTCTGAATATCTCTTGGACTACTGCTGACAGCATTGATATCGGCAGCATTTCATTCCCCCATGCTAATGCCACAGCCATGCTAATGCCACAGCCATGCTAACGTTGCTTTTAGCTGAATCTTAATTGACGTGAATTAGCATTATGACTTACACCTGGGCTTGAACGGCTAGGAAGGCCTATGTATGGACAAGCCTGTTGTTATTGATGTAAAACATGAGAAATATTTATATAAAACCAAATATAGATACAACTTTGAAAGGTTTTATTATGCCAGGTACATGAGAAGCATGTCATTTATGTTAAGTCTAAGTAAACACTAGCTTATAGCCTAGCTATAGCACTAGCTAAAATTACAAAGTTAGCCTCAACATTTATCTAACTTTAATTTAATTTAATTTTGAAACAGAGCAACAATACATTACCCCCTTTTAACAATGACACATCAAGCTTTATTTATTTCAAATATAAAGCAAACTGAGCTATTAAAAGTTGTTTTTTGCTAGCAAAGTAAGGTAACAATATACTACAGTAAAACTTTAATTGTTATTAATAGGGTTTGTCTTATAGCTGACTTACCATGTTTGAAGGTATGAACTCTTTTGGATAAAGAATAACAATTTTTTCATAACTCAACTAAAAAGTGATAATTATCTAATGACAGTAGTTAACAGTGACTCTTCCAGTAGTAGTCTATCATCAGTGGCTGGTTGCAGGGAGCTGCTGTGAGATGAGAGGGTGGAGGACGGACGCTGTGTGGTGCTGCAGTGATGGACAGTTCCTGGTGCTGAACCACAAACACCAACACACAGAGACAGAGACAGAGCTGTGTCACATAAAGATGAAAACCAGGAGTGAAAGCAACATATGGCATACAGCTTCAATGTTCATCTTTATTATTATTAATAATAATAAGAAGAAGAAGAAGAAGAAGAATAATCAGATTTCTTCATGAATTGAAAAGTCATCGATGTCAACATGACACTTGTAAACAGGTAGCTCAAACAGTATCTGACTCCACATTATTATGTTACACTTGTTAATAATGTTAATTTTTAAGTATTTTTATTTATTTATTTTGCAAGTTGAAAATTAGGCCATCAGATCAAACAGACAGACAGTAAATAATGAAAAGAGAAATCAGTTAAACATGGAAACAGATTTTTTTTTAAATGTTTTTTTAATTTAAGCTTCAACAATGACAGACCATTGCTGACGATAACTCATCCAAAGTTGCAAATAGAACTGTGAATTGTGCATCATCTGCAACCGCTATCTGCTCTGTCTCAAGGCCCTATTCACAAAAGATTTTACACTAATTATATGACTGAGTTTGCATCTGTTTTTGCGTCTGACTGAGTGAACCAAGCTTTTTCCAGTGTTTCAGGCTTTTCTCCAAATTTCAGCACACAGATTGATCCGTAATAAAAAAAACTGCAGAGACCACAAAAGTCTCAAATTGTGTGTCTTTAATTAACAGAGGTGCGAACACACGAAGCTCTCCATAATCACAAACTAACTTTCATGTATTCTGCTTATTTTTCTTTTCTAGTATTTTGCATCTATGACATAAATCTACTGAAATGTCAAATGTCAAAATACAGCTATTAATGTGACTCTGAAATGTGTTAGATAAATATCTGAATCTTACAATAAGCGTCATTGAATCTTTCAGGTGTCACTGAATGTTTCTAGGATTTCTCAGAAACATCAGCGTTGCTGTTGTGTGTGTTGTCCACAGCTGGCTGCAGCATCACACAGCAGCGCAGTGCATCTCCATGCGGTACAGCAGCAGTAACAAAACCTTATAGGTCAGGATCTCACTTTAATTAATGTTCTTTGTTCTGCTTCACATCTACACAGGTCAGCTGTTACACTCACATTCAAGTTCATACATTGGATTGTTTGTTATAAAGCAGCTTTATGGATGAACCCTGAGCTCCATCAGTTGCTGTAGGGGCATTTTTATCTTTAAGTAGCTGAAAGTCCGAGATAAGCTTACCAACCCAAGTCTGACTGAAGATTTCACCCTTGATATCATTCAAGGAATTGGCAATTGAATATATTTCTAAAGATGGTGATAATTTCACCATAAAATAGCTAATAGCTCACTCTATGGCTATTAGATCGGGTCTTTGTGAATTTGACTGTTTTTGCAATGAGGCTCATTTACATAAAGCAGGGCAAATGGATGGATTATCTAATCTACATACGTGTAAATTTGCTTGGCAGCACAGTTTGGGATTTTCGTGTACTTTGTTAATTACACAGTATCCTTTTAACTCATTTACGCAGGTTTGGCTAAAAGCCGCACAATTTTCTTGTTAATTCTCCCCTTATTTGCTTTTTTCTGCAAGTCTTGCATATATGTGGCATGATCTCCTGAATCATACATCTGCAACACATATGCAAACATGCTCCTTTCTCACTTTGGAAATGTACTCCCTTTGTTTAAAGGATTAAGCCCAATATTATATATAGTATATAAATTAAATATAGTGTGAGCACATACTGTAAATACAAAATACATTTGAGATTTAAAACAAACTCACAACTTTCTGTCTAAGCTTAAAGTGTGAATGAAGTGACTGAACACACAGAGAGAGAGAGAGAGAGAGAGAGAGAGAGAGAGAGTGGGTGAAAGAGAAGAGCAGCAGCTGCAGAAGGCATGCAGGGAGCATGGGAGAGGGATGCTGCCGAGGTTAGAGGTGTTAATGCGGCAGAGTGAAAGCTACAGGAGAGAGTCGGGGAGAGCCGGAGGAGGAGGAGGAAGAGGAGGAGGAGGAGGAGGAGGAGGAGGAGGAGGAGGAGGAGGAGGAGGAGGAGGAGAAGAGAAAGAATATGGTGTGTTTTGGGACTGGAAACGATAGCGTGGGAGAAGGTGAAGGCTTGTTGTTCAGTGGGACCTAGGGAGAAGGGCGGGTGGGGGATGAGGGAAGGGAGGGAGGGGGGGGCTTTAGTAGGAGAAAGAAGAAGAAGAATAGAAAGAGTGATACCTTAAGGGAGCAGAGAGAGATGTATAAGGGAGAGGAGAGGTTACTTTGCTGGTGTGTTGGGAGTAAGAGAGAGGAGGAATAACAAGGTGCAGCCTACTTATGTACAGTATGATGTGTTTCTGCATGTGTGTGTGTGTGTGTGTGTGTGTGTGTGTGTGTGTGTGTGTGTGTGTGTGTGTGTGTGTGTGTGTGTGTGTGTGTGTTAGAGAGAGAGAAAGAGAGAGAGAGACTTGTGTCGTTGGAATGGGATGACAAATGTGCCAGACATGAAAGACCAGAGCACATACAAACCCTTGGGAAGCCACTTCACACACACACACACACACACACACACACACACACACACACACACACACACACACACACACACACACACACACACACACACACACACACACAGCAGCAGCAGCAGCAGCAGCAGCAGCACCACACATACACACAACAGTGGCTTCAGGGGATACACACACTACTACACACACGCTTGTATCACTACACTTACGGGGACCCTGACTGAGCAGATTGAGTCCTCGGTCCCAAAACCTACAATAACTTGAACCACTAAAAATGTGTCTAACCATAACCGTATAACAGCCAATACCCCGATCTTGACTCATTAAAACTGCAGTAATCAATATTTGTTACATTAAAAATTGATCAAATGACTCTGCGGAATGTGAATGGCGTCCATTCTAGTGAAGAACCTGCAGATAATTATCATCTGACTCTGCAAATACTCCCTAGAGAGCCTTTTAGCCTATTTCAACTCATAGTTTTTATCTCTGAAACCCCAAACTCCACTTTTATCAAGGCTGTGTCCAGCAGGGGCCAGCAGCTGATTTCAGATTTAGAAAAAACCCCAAAAAAGACAGAAAAAAAGGGCCATATTATTACGAATCACTGACCAATATTCTTCCTGAGTTAGATTTTACATTTTAAAAAAACCTTATATACTGTGGTTGGTTTATTAGTTGATTTCAGTTTATTTAGATTTAAATGAATAGTTTGACATTTTCACCACAGTCCCTCCTATAGGCTAATTATAAAGCTGGAGTTGATGAGGGGAAAGGCTGGATGAATATCACCTAGCTAAAATCTGTACACAAACAAACATATGAAAGCAACAAGTTGAGGCTGCAACTGCAGGAATAGAAACAATATGTATCTCCCCTGGGGGAAAAAAGCCCTTTTGACATTTATCATATCATGTGACACACGTCTCTTCATCTCATGATAATATGTTAATCACATGTAGAGCACCATTTCACATGTGAAAAATACACATAAGGCACATGCATTTTTACAGACATTACATATGTGATTAATTCACACAATTACCACGCATAGCACATGTGCAACACTGTTGAAAAAATGGGAAAAATGATTCATATTTGACAACTTTTAGGCCAACAAATATATGTATAGATTCTCCACCAGAGTTGGCAGTGTGGAGAGCCATCATGCTGGGAAATAAAACGCACAGAAAACATAATTAATAGAATAGATTAAGTTAATAGAATAGATAAAAGAGGAAAAAACCTAAATAATTCACATAACTGGAGGTTGAGGGAGGTGAGGTTGAAATTGGGGGGGAGGGGGGGCATGAACTTATAACCTCAATATTTTTAATACCCTGATTATGAACTTATGGGGGGAAAAAAGCTCTGATAAACCCACTATACACTACCTTCTGTACCAGCACCAAAACAGCAGAGACAAAGTTTGTGGGTGGCTAATGAAGTGAGTGAGGGTGGACAGACACACAGCTCCAAATGAAAGATAATGTGGCTCCATGCTTGCAGGATGTGTAAGTAGGCTGTTTGCCTCTGCCTTAAGTACTTTGGAAGATGATGATTTGTCACGTCCTTTGTTTGCAGCTTGTTAATTTGCCCCCAAGTGGCCAAAAAATAAATAAAAAAAATCTATCAATGGAGCTTTAATTTAACCACTGCACCACAAAACTCAATCCCAAAAAGAGCACTTGAAGAAGGTGGAAAACTGTCCTCATTCTCATGGAGTAACACCCCAAAATACCTTTCCAACACACACACACACACACACACACACACACTGATGTGTAAATATATGCATTCACACATAAAATGACTGCATGCAGTCATGATTTCAGGTACACACACACACACACACACACACACACACACACACACACACACACACACACACAGCCATGTGCTTATGTAAATTCAAAAGCATCCACACGAGAACAAAGGCATGGCATGGATATAAACAAGAGGGCATACATAAACATTACATGTCTATGCATTATGCAGACACATGCACACATCCGAGCTCCGATACACACTCGAACACACACACGCACACACCCCATTTACCTCATTCATAGAGGTAAGATCACGCATCATTTCACCCCCCTCAGTCTCTTTTTCTCTCTCTCTCTAGTCCCCAAATCCATGGCATATGACCTTCTGTGGGACAGATAAAGAATGTGCTTATCAGTCATGCAAATGAGGCTGAATTCATTTTCCACAACAGATGGCCCCATAGATAATGATGATGGAGGAGAGAAAATTAAATGTCTCTCGCTCTGTGACCATGGCAACCGCGCCTCTGCGGCGTAATATCAATAATAAGCGCGCTGCATAATAAGGTTGTCAGTCCTGTGAATCAAAACCTCCCATGATGGGATAGGGCAAGAGGGGGTGAAGTCTCTCGGAAAGTTTGGTTGACTCTGTAGGGCACCGTGGGAGGTTTAGTGAGGCTGTATTGTCTGACGTTTATGAAAGGAGCTTCACTTCACAAAGCGAGCACGACGTGATGAGGACTTCTGCCTCGATTTGAAATTCTTGTTTGAATTATAAATTGTAACAAATGGATTTGTTTACAGTTAATAAAGTGCTTGATAATGCTTAATCCTGTTGTCTTCCCGTTGACCGTGCAACTTTTGTCCTCCCGGGTCAAAATGGACCTGGTTTGTAGTTCTTTATAAAGGTATAAATTATCATCACGCAATTCAGTGTTAGACCTTTTTAGCCAACTTCATTCCAACGTGTTAACACAGGTTTTACACAGATTTTTGGAGACTGTGGTCAATAAGCCTGATTTAATTCAAAGTATTCCTTATTTTTGAGTTAACGTATCTTGTCCTCTTGGGTCAAAATTGACCAGGTGACAACACGAGGGTCATAGAGTAGTTATGAGACATTAAAACAACTTTTGGGTTGCCAGATCTCTATCTTCAAATCAGGATTTGGCAACATTGTTTTTTATTAGACATATGACAGCAAAGTGAAGATACGTAATGAGGGGCAAGAGAGATGGGGAGCCATATACAACATGATCCTTGGCCAGACCAAACCTGAAATAATCAAACCACAGCCACACAGTCCTGATGAAGCAGATTAGCTGAGTTATGAGGGTTATAACTGATGACTTCTAGCTTACCCAACAAACAGAAGAGTGGTATCAACTTATCATCCAACTCTTCACAAGAGGAAAAACAAAATGATTTCCTCAAAAGGAACTGTTCCTTGGAAACCATTTTAGAGATCTCAATAACTGTATTAGAAAGTGGTGTCACTTCTCTTGAAGGTAAAAGTTAATGAGCATTGTTTATGTTCAGGCAACAATGAAAGGCGTCACTGGTGTATGGTTTCTGTTGAATTCTGGGATATTGGGATGAAATGACACCACTCAATGTATGACATCACCTAAAACTACAATAGTTAGTCTTGTGGGTTCAACTTTTACAGTAAATGACTGAAATATGAATTGATCCCACCTCTCATTACAAAGCTTTATGGCCTGACACGCTAAGGAAAATTGAAAAATCTTAGAGATACAGCGACTAGACCAGTTTTTATCCTTCAATGCAATTCAGATCCTGTTCTAGTGTTCTACATTTCTATGCACCACCCTTGAAAGCTGGTTATTCAGCTTCTCTCACTTTGTGCACCACTTTTAATTGAAAAGCATGGTTTGAAAGAGGCATTAAAACTCCTATTTTACTTTAAGGTTATAAAATGTATACAGCTGTAGCTTATACATACATTCAATCTAATGTGCAGTGGACAAAAGTTTGCGTGCCATTAGGCAGTACTAGTTCTCTTTCAAGAATAATAGTTGAATCAGTAAAATTCAGCCGATTTGAGGGCATACAGAGAATGAGACCGTTTGTTACAGAGAGCACTGGAGCTCCAATCCTTTTTGCACCAGTTTGCCTAATTACAGAGCTGATTTATTTACTCCATTATTTAATCTCAAGCCCCAGCAACGCTGGTCCTGATGAAAACAGTGATTATCGCCCAAGTACGGGCCAGGGTGGGGAATTGAACTTCCATTGCTCAGAATTAGGAAAGAGAAGAATTGTTCAAAAAATGCAGGGAGACCTAGTGATTTGCAGAAGCAGGGGGTAATTCTTTTTCTTCATAAACTGACCTTGGGGACTCTTTTCTAAATCGTCTCTCTCTTTATTGACCGGTTTCTCAATCACATATGGCTGAGTACTCATGCTTACCCCTTGCTTCAGCAAACACCTGCTCAAAGCAGAAATACCGTACGGATGCTCTATTACCTGGACTGAACAGGCTTGTGCCTTTGTTTTCTCTTTAATGCTTACACAAACACACACATGCACACAAGCACGCACATACATACACACACACCCCAGTTAATGACCCATTCCCTCTTTTGTTGCTGCAGGATTGCTGTACTATAACTGAATATCTCCAATCTCATTCCTGTACATAAAAACGTCAACACCAAACAATATATGAAGTCAAGTCAAGTCAATTCTATTTATATAGCGCCAAATCACAACAGAAGTTATCTCAGGGCACGTGTCACATAGAACAGGTCCAGACCATACTCTTTAATTTAGAGAGACCCAACATTCCCCCCATGAACAAGCACTAGCGACAGTGGCAAGGAAAAATTCCCTTTTAACAAGAAGAAACCTCAAGCAGAACCAGGCTCTAAGTGGGCGCCATCTGCCTTGAAAGGTTGGGTTGAGAGAGAAAGAAGGGGGAGAGGGGAGAGACACACAGAGAAGCATAACAATAATGACAATAACAACAACACTTATTATAGAAATATGACTACTAATAATAATAGTAGACATAGACATCAAGCAGGACCACAGCAGCATGGGGTCTGCAGCCGTGGTCCATGGTAGGCTATGGCAATGTTTTGTTGGTGAAAAAAGACAGTCTTCAATCCTGACAGAAGATAACTCCCAGATTCCTTACAGTGGTGCTGGAGGCCAGGGTAATGCCATCTAAATTAGCTATATAATTGGATAATGTGTTGCTGAGGTGTTCAGGGCCAAGCACAATAACTTGAGTCTTGTCTAAATTAACAGCAGAACATTGCAGGTCATCCAGGTCTTTATGTCCTGAAGGCATGCTTGAAGTTAACTGAATTCATCTGGCTTCACTGATAAATATAATTGAGTATCATCTGCATAGCAATTGACATTTATGAAGTGTTTCCTAATAACATTACCTAAAGTAAGATGGCGATAGACAGTTCATCCAATCACCTGCAAGTATTTTTTGAAAGTAGTGTTGCATTAGGTTATGGTAGGTAAGTTGGCTGATCCACCGGTTTGTTCCACTCTAACATATCTCAACAACTACTGGATAGATTGCCTTGAAATTCACAAAAGATGAAAAAGTGTTGTTCCCGACTTCAGGTGAATAAGACCATTAAATTGCAGTATGCAAATTATTTTTGTTGTTTTGGGCTGATTATTGTTACCCAGAATGTGCAAACATTTATGGATATGCATGTGCCTCTTGATAATTGATGGTCCCCTGACTTTTCCTCTAACGCTACCAGCAGGTGACATTCTAGGCTTTTAGAGACTTAACAACTATTGGTTGGATTGTCATGACATTTAGCACTGATATCTATTGTGCTCAGGGGATGAATCCTAATGATTTGGTAATCCTCGGCTCATCATCTACCACCAGCAGGTCAAAGATATCACTAATCCTGTGAAATGTCTTAACATCTGTTCGATAGATTGACAAAAATTATAGTATAGACGTTCATAGTCCCAGGACAATGAATCCTAGTGACTTTGGTGATCCCTGACTTTTCCTATAGCATCACTATGAGGTTGATGACATCAGTTCAAAATATTTATTAGTCCAATATTTTCATATATGACCAAATGCCTGCAAACTGACAGGACATTCACATCATCCTCAGCTTAGTGCCTAGTGCTAATTATTAGCAAACTAACATGCTAAATCAACATGATGAACCTGGTAAACATGATACCTGCTTAAAATCAGCATGTTAGCATTAACAGTGTGATCATTTTAACATGTTTGTAGTTAGCATTTCGCTCAAAGGACAGCAGTGCCCAAATACAGCCTCAAACACTGAGTTACAGGGAATCCTTGAAAAGTCTAAGCGCTCCTTCAAACAAAACTTAGCCTGGATCCAAAAACTAGTGAAACAGAAAGAGCCCATAGGATTATAAGGAAATAATAGACAATATAAACCAAGGCCAGTTGCTGTCAAGCTGCTCCTGAAGACAAACAATTGATTTTATCCCAAGGAAGATCTCATAGAACACATCCATCAGCAGTACATCATTGAGGACTATTCAGAACAGCTACACAGTAAAAGAGTTGAACTGGTTCCAGCCATGAAAGGTGCAAGAGCTTGTGGAGACTTTGCTGTAATAAGTTATAACAGACTCATTGTAAAGAAAAAGACAGGACATCGCAGAATCCATTTATTTTGTTGTAACTGTATAGTCTGGTGCTTTACATTACAAACAAAACCACCTCCAATGTTCATGAATCATTTATCAAATCATTTTTAGGCTCTTGGTTCTGATAATAAGTCACACATTTATCAAACACTGACCCTGATTTTAACTATTTCGCAAGGCCAGAAAATAACTGAACTGAAGCTATAAATATTATATTCATGATTAATTTAATGCCACCTTTACTTGTGCTACCAGGGGAAAATAATGTTCTTTCCTTCATGTAAATGTCCAGAACCTTTCACTGTATTACCATTGATTAATCAAACATTCAGCATAAATTCTCTGTACTTGGCATCACTGAAACATGGTTACATCAAGTCTAGTCAAATTTATGTATAGAGCACATTTAAAAACAGAGGGAGCTTTCCTAAGTGTTTTATAGAGACTTTTAAAACAAAACAGAATTAAGGGCAATCAAAGGCATGTCTATTAGGGTGGGTTTTTAGCCGAGATTTAAAAGTGGTGATAGATGGGGAAGATCTGACGGTATGGGGACAAACTGTTCCCCAGTCTGGGAGCAGCAATTGAAAAAGCTTGGTCATCTTTGGATTTTGACTGGGAATGTGGGACAGATTGAAGTAACTAAGGGAAGCCATTGCAGGGGTTAAGTAGTCTCTCTTTCTGGTACCAAAGAGGAGTCTCGCTGCTACATTTGAAACCAGCTATAGGAGGGGTGGCTCTGGTAATCATACACAACTATCTTCAAACCTAATGATTCACTGTAGCAGCAGCCATTACACACCCACCTCCAACATTAATAGATACTAAAGGCTGGAGGCTTTCTTTTCTTTCTTCAAATATAAACCCATCTGGATAGGGGGGAAAGATTGGATGACTCATCAGATGATTTTCCATTGCTCAGAGCTCCAGGTCTTGTGCTCCTTCAACCGGTTATGCATCTTTGTTTAGTGGCGTCAGACACAAGAGATTTCTGCATGAGATCTCTTATGTAATTTCTGCCAAATGAAGACTACACTGGAGAGACAACTTTAAGGAGAAGGCTGGTCATAGTCTAGATTTTTCTCATTGACAACAAATTCAATGGAAAGACCAAAACCAACAAGGTATTGATCCAATTAGTGTTGTCCGTGCCATTGAGCTCAGTCCAAAAACACAACATTGAGCCACACCGTTACACTGGGAAACATTTTCCCTCCATTACCATGAACAGACACACAATAGTTTATTTTGACTCAATCTCACACATACAATCCTGTGCAGCAGTAACTATTCATTAGAGCACCAAATGTGTATTATTCTTCAGCTTAAAATAGTCCTCAAAGAATGCGCCTTTCATTTCTGTTTGAGTAACATTTGCTCAAAACTACAAATCAAAGCTGGAATTCACTATTCACTATATGTCTTGGGGTCTAATGGTTAGGGTGGATATCACTTAATCACAAATGTTGGTTTTGGTCTTCTCAAGGGATTTGTTGACAATAACAAATAGATTACCAGCTTTACCCCAAAAAGGCCATATTTTTGTAATTTTTGTGATGTTCATTATTACATCCTGGCTTTTATTTTCGGGAATTATTTCCATTGGTTATTATACATTGTACCTCGCCGTTGCTTAGAAGAAGTTAGACTGCACAAGAAACACGAGTAGTTGGTTGATCAGACTGGTTAAACAAGCCAACTATTTAGCCAGATTTTCTAAACCACATCATTCCAAAGGTAACCACACCTGCTTTGTTAGTAACATTCCCTCATTGAAAGAAAAACTGTGGGCACATGCACAACAACGATAAGTATGGTAGGCCAGGAAGTCGGTCTGTAAACTTTGATAGATGTTCACAATGGACAGTTAGGAAGTAGGATCACCTTTAAGAGTAATATGGCTAACATGTTAGCAAACTTATTTCAAAAATGTGCATTCATATCTAGTTGTGTTTCTGTCCACTCACCATTTAGCTCTATTGTTACTCTCCACCAACTCCTCGGAAAACTATCTGACTTAGAAAAATGTCTTTTTCTGCTGAATGCTCCACTTTGCTCATCAGCTAGTCAATAAGTTTGTCTACTGTTTGGTGTTGGACAAGTAATGTGCAGTGGTTTTTTAGAGCTCTTTTGCTAAAAACAGTTGCCTTTTTTGTTTGTGTGATTCATTGTTGACATTAAAATATCGCTGCCACTTTAGGGATCCATTTATCATCTCCAACGGTTGTACATTCCTCTTATTTGATTTTCATGTCCGTTTTCCTTTCAACGTTTTTTTTAAATGTAGTTTTTGTGAGAATTCTGCAAATCAGAAACCTGCCATTTGCTTACTGGTCCTTTTCTGATTCCTGTTTATTGTTAATGTATTGAAAATTTCACTGTTGCTTCAAACCTAAACTCCCCTTGCGTGTCGTGACTCTCTAAATGTGTTGTGTGCATACAGTATATGTGCTCTATATGCATGTATGTAGGGCATTATCTAACCCTTTTCTATCTTTGTCTTGCTTGCTGGCCACTGTTTCTCCATCACTCTCCCTCTCTCTCTTTATCCTCTAGCCTCATCATGCACTCTCGCCCCCTCTTCTCCTCTGTGTCTGCCAGCCAGACGCTCTCAATATAGCCCTGCTCATAAACACAGAGACAGAGAGAGAGAGGAAGAGGCAGCGAGAGAGAGCGAGAGAAAGGCTCCTGTGACAGTAATAAAAATGAGTGAGGGGCAGGGGAGGGATGGAGATTGGGGTGAACGAGTAGGAGGGGAGAGGGGAGGGAGGAGAGGACACACTCATGTAGAGCAGGGCTTAAGTGCGTGTGTGCGTATGTGTGTGTGTGTGTGCTTGTGTGTGCGTGTGTGTGTGCTTGTGTGTGCGTGTGTGTGCGTGCGTGTGTGTGTGAGATAGAGAGAGCAATGATGAGAGAAAGATGAATCAAGCAAGGCAGATAGATAAGGCAATGAGCAAGACGATGGGAGAGAAAAAGAAAGACGAGAAAAGAAAAAAACGCAAGAAATGACACAAGACAGCAGGAGAGAGGTCTGCACATTTGCAGGGCGCGCGCACACACACATACACACACACACACACACACAAACATTTTGCCTTGTAGTCACCTCCCAAACATTACCTGAGTTGTTTCTTAGGCTTTGGCACAGAACAATAATGAACAAAAAAACTCAAATTGAACTTGATTTGAGTTTTTTTAAAACAAGTCATAATTGTGATGAGTGTAGCATTCGTGCATCGATGTGTCGTCCGAGATAGATACCAAAAGCTGAATGTCTTCTCTGACATTTAGAAGGCCACAGCACACCACTGTTGTTGTTGTTCATAAAACTCTGATTTTCAAGCTACAAATAATATCACATCTTTATCTGAATTCCTGTGGATGAGTTCTGTAACTATATGACTCTTTTAAAAGTTCCTCATACCGACTCTGAACATTTTCAAGGTTTCAAGGTATGATGCACATTACCACTGGAATGTATTGAAATGCAACTTGAACTTTGTCTAGCTGACTCATCTTGTTGTGCTCTTGTCAATTCTACTCAGGTGTAAGATACATACAGTTTAACCAACTAACCAACTTGTGTTTTTAGCACTCATTTAAGCAATTCACGTTGACACAAGACTGTCATTGTTCCAATATTATTGTCAAACTTGGGCTCCATTTTTCAGCTACCAATTCCATTTTTTTTGTTAGTGTTTCTGTCACCAATGTTGTGCAATAAAGCGTGGAAAATGTACTCAAGTTAAAGTTAGTAGCTACTTTACTACTGTTAGTCTTTTAAACTACTCCAAAGCAGTTTAAATGTGTAGAAAAAGAAATGGAGACATTATGGTTTAATAAGCAACCAGCCTACAGTTTGTAGATATTTACTGACCATCAACAGCTAGCTTAACGTTAGCCAAAGTGACGGCTTGAAACCTCAGACTCTGAACTAAACCAGTTGATTCCTAAATGTAGCCTTACCACTTGCTAATGTTAGCAGACTAGCTAAGATAGCACAATGTAAATAAGACAGTTGGAGTTACCTACAGTTGCACTTTTCCCCTTTTGTTGTTGTTAACAGTGTCCCCACGCCAAGCTACAATGTCCAGCCTGGTCTCGCAAAATGGCGCCAATTTCTTGTCGTTTCACATGTTATTGCTACGCGTTTTAAGCTTCCATGTGTCATTTTACATTGTTAGGTTTGAGGGACATGGGAAGTGACGCATTTCAGATGACTTCAATATAATGAGACTTAGTTTAGTCTTATTAGGTGATTCTGTCTTATAAGGAGTACGTGGGTTGGGCAGATAGTTTGTTAGCGAAAAGTTGCAAAAGCCAAAGAGTGCACTGTTCAAGACCACCAACCAGTCAGATGACCATGATGTCAGGCATTTTAGTACTTCTACACAGGGTTAGGGTAAGGGACTCAAACCAGGCACGTTGCAGGTATATGGCATGCACTGTAGCCACTTGGCAACAAGGGCACTCCAGTGACATTTTTTGACCCTAACCCACATTTTTACTGTGATAACCCAAACCATGATCTTTTCTTAACCCTAACCAAGTGGTTTTTGTGCCTAAACCAAACCTAGACCATGATCTTGAGATCCCGTTTTCAAAGTCTGCATTTTACCATCTTAAAAACATGAAAGCATTCATTCCCAGACAAGAGAAACTAATTCATGCTTTCATTTCCAGCAGCTTCAGTTACTATAATGCTTTTTTCTCAGGTCTCCCAAAAAATACTCTCAGGCAGCTTCAGTTCATTCAGAATGCTGCTGCTAGAGACCTAACAAAAACCAACAAAACTGAACACATCACAGAAGTTCTCTGGGACTCTGCATTGGCTTCCAGTGTGTCAGAGAAAGGAGTTTCGAGTGCTGCTGCTTGTCTAGAAATCCCTCAGTGACTTAGGACCAAAATAAATCTGTGACTGTCTTTTACCATATGAACCCTCTCAGCCTCTCGGTCATCAGAGGACTGCTAACTGTTCCTAGAGTGCAAAGCAAACATGGAGAGGCATTACAGATCTGTAAGAAACTTCCAATAGATACAAGGATTTCTCTGACTTTGACCACGTTTAAATCATTAAAAACCTTTGTTCTAAACAGTCTTTCACTAAAGGTCTTGTAACACCCTGGCTTTCTTGGGACCTTTTTAACACAGTATCATCCCATCATAAGGGACATCTCCTGACCAGTGGCTTAAAATGACAAAAAAAGCCAAAACATGGCTCACAATTCGTGGTTTGCTAACAACGTTGTGGTGAAAGCAGTGTTTTAAGAGAGCGCAGTAACGTGTTGGAAATACATGGCGGTGAGGACATCGTCATTCATTTCTGTTTGCCTAAGGAAACTGAGCCTATTCGATACGATTTCTCGGTCAGATGGGGTTTTTTAGTATGATATTCTAGTATGATAATTTATGGTAAATGACTTCTACTGGCTTTGCACAAATGATGAGTTTAAACATCTAACTGAAGCCTGATTATGAGTTGGATCTAAACCGTAGTCAACATCCATCTTTCTGAAACTGGAAATGCTGATGAACTGTGTCAGTACTTTTTTAAGCACACAAAACAGTCTGGTCTCTCTATGTGTCATGTATATGTGTGTCTTTATTTAGCCAATCGCCCCCGAACTTCCCATTAACCTTGAGCTCGTAGGCATGTAAGACAGGAAGGTGTGAATGGCTGGGAAAGTGAGAGAAAGATGGAGAGAGATAGAGGAGAGAGAGAGAGAGAGGGAGAGCACAACACTGTAATTACGGGCTACATGCTGGCTGGCAATCATAGCCTCTCTCCTCCTCACTTGTGTTTCCTCCCTTGCTCCTCCCTCCATCCTCATCTCCTGCAGACCTCCGACATCTCTTCCGCTCTGTCTCTGTTGCGCTCGCAGGGGGGTCCAAGCAGGCCTGTGCAGGCAGGGTGCAGCTTTTGGCAAGGATGCCTGCTGGGCAGCTATCAAGGTAGATATATGCTGAAGCTATCAGGCACCTACTTACTCTTCTGAACAGAAAATTGCAGAGAGTGAGGGTGGCAGAGCCGGGGATAATTACAGCCATCACTGTCCCTGCCTATGAAGACTCTGCTTATGTTAACTGGGCCCGCCATAAGGCATTGTTATGTGTGTGTTAGAGGAACCTCATAATACTGTAGCTGCTGGAAGGACTGCATTTTTACTTCAACTCTTGTATATGTACATATAGTTTACCTTCCATAAAATGATAACGTAGTGTTTGTTAAAACAGGGCAACATACAGTGGGAACATATCAACAACAAAGAATATAAATATCTTTAACTCTAAAGAAATGTTTTAGGTAAGTTATGTAAGGATATACACATTGCAAAAAGCATCCATTTAGCAGAATCAATCTCTGTCTATGCTTTAGTGTGTATGCCCATTTAAAGGTGTGTGGAATTCTAGGGGGGACGGACTTGGCAGAAATGGTGTATAATAGTCATAAGTATGTTTTAATCAGTGTATAATCCCCTGAAAATAAGAGTTGTTGTGTTTTCACTACCTTAGGATGAGCACTTTATATCTACAAAGGGAGCGGGTCCCCTTCCACAGAGGCAACCATGTTGCTCAGCCATGTTTCTACGGTAGCCCAGAATGGACAAACCAAACACTGACTCTAGAGAGAGCTTTTGGCAATTTTCCGCAGGTAACATGTTTGGAAGGGATGGGGGAGGGGTATTCAGTTGGTAGCAATCTACGACCTCACCACTAGATGCCATTAAATTCTACAAACTGCACCTTAAGGTGTACACGCAAATGTGTATATTGGTAGACCCATGAAATGTGTCCTTACCGATAAAACCAAACCTAAATTCTTCCCCGGAACAATATCAAGAAGACAGTAGTCCTTCTTTTGACCTTTTCACTGCAAGTACCATCCTTTAAAACCATCCTGCTTTTTAAGTACCATACTGTCACTGTGGTTCAATCTTGGCCCCGGAAGGCAACCCTGTCTCCTAGAAATTACATTTATATTCCACTAAATAGTTTTCCTAATTACATTGCAATGTCAAACATAATCACTCCCTGGATTATGTTCACAGGCACCATTTTTTTTTTTGGACTAATGAAGTGTTACATTTAGATATCGCACTGAAGTCAAAGGGAGGTGGTCTGGACGTTGTCATCGGAGACCAGTGTTAGCACCCTGACCCCCTCGTGTGTTTCGGTTTAGTCAAAAGAAGTACTTTGGTTAAGGTTGGTGAAAGATCATGGTTTTGGTTAAATTAAACTTTTTTTTCTGTAAAAAACAAGACTATGATCTTCTTTCCCTAACTTTAACAAACAATGCTGAAACATAACTATAAGAAAGCTGAATAATAGTAAAGCTTTTGGCATGAGTACAAGCAGGTAGACAACTGTCAGTCAATTTCGTCATCACACCATGCTCTGCCTTTAACTATTATCCAAATACCTAATTATTTCACTGCTCTGCATGTGGGCTTTTCTATCATCCAACGATCATCTTAGCTAAAGAAAATTTAAACCACCTAAAAACAACAGATGTTTTGTCTCTCTCTACTTTCATTAGAGTGTATACCGCATCACTGCTTCACCTGTCCTCCACCCCTCCAACCCCCACCAGTGTCAAGACCCTGTCTATGTATCCCCTGCGGAGGATCTCTGATAGGATGCTATTTATAGGGCTCCACTTCTATATATCCATTTAATTGACGGGATAAACACTAAAAACTATCAAATAAAACCTTTCATTAGTGTCAACTTACAGTTACCACCCACAGATATTGTACTGCAACATCTGATATATATATATTCTATTTTACTGATAAGCTCATTACGTACGTTTACTGATATAAACATCTGATCTAGTGTTGTTGCTGAAAGGAGGGCAGGACCTGGTGACCCTCAAGAACAAAATGTTGCCTTTTAGACTACTCGTATCTCTAAAATTGCCGTGCTGTGCAGACATCTGCTTTGGGGATCTAGCGCTGCCTCTTCTGAGGAGGGCCGGTAGCTTAGATCAGTGTTATCAGCTTAACTTTTCCTAATGATCCTGGACATCTAAACCTCAGTACTGAAGGCTCTGGCCTGCATAAGTAGATGAGGTGGAGAGCGAGAGGTAGTGGAGTCTGACAGCTCAGACACCCTAAAAAGGTCACATTATGAACGCAGGCATTATAAAGACGAGGCCACCAGCGGAATGAGGTGGATCCTAGAATCCACCGCCTGGCCTCACACTGACTGTATTCAACTATTCATGAGCGGAGGAGCCTCCTGTTCGCCCCTTACTGACAGTGTGAGCTGAGACAGAAGGGTGGCGGGAGGAGGGTGGGATGCTGCTGCGTTTTCTGCCGCAGAGTTTGAAGAGAGTGAAGGGCGAGTTCCTTTATGCAGCTGCGGTGGAGGTTAGAAACATCAGGTCTCTGTGTGACGTCGGACGGAATCAGCAGCGGGGATTTGGTAGAGGACAGATCAGAGGATCTACAGCACAGCGTGCAAGCGCAGGGCCCTCGCGACAAACTGTGATTCACCTGAGACTGTTAATGACTTTATTGAACAGGACCATGTGTTTGCTGTTTTGTTGGATGTACTCAGCGGAACATAAGGAAATTAAAATGTTTGTTATACGACTTTGGAGTGATAGATCCAGGGCTCTGTGTACTCTATGGGAAACGACTTAATGTGTGTTTGGCAAGGTAAATATGGAGGTGGCTGTGGCTCAGGACGTTGAGCCGGTCGTACACTAATCTGAAGGTCGGTGGTTTGATCCCCAGCTTCTCCGATCTGACTTTAGAAGTGTCCCTGGGCAAGATACTGAACCCCAAAGTGTTTCCAGTGTGTGTGTCAATGAGTGAATGTTGGCATGTGTTGTGAAGCACTTTGAGTGGTGGGTAGACTAGAAATGCATTATCTAAATATAGTCCATTTACAATAAAACTCCATATATGAAATTGTTAACCTAGAATTAAAGGACCATGCAGGTTTTTTATTGGTTGACATTTTCACCATAGTACGAAAATCCAGTAAAGTTTTATTCATCATGAACATTTCTTGTTGTTTATTTTATTTTTGTCAAAACTACATTACTTTGAGTTTTGGTTTTCCAAATGTAAAGTGCTTCATAAATAAAATGTATTATTATTATTACTGACATGGTGTAATGCAGTTGTGAACAGGTGTCTGTTGGTGTGTTCAAAAACGCTCCGACATCTGAGTTTTCACAGCTGGATGCCAAATAACTTTATATTACAAGAATGGCCACAATAATATATAAAGACAAACTGTATTGCCATCAGTGTTGGGCAGTAATGTATTAAGTTATTACTTCTGTCTGGAGTGTTGCATGTTAGTTGGAGCAATGAAAAGGAATATAACAAGTAATGTAAGTAACTTCCTTCATCCATTCTTTTCCTTCTTTCACCCGTTCCTCATTGACCTCACCTGTTCGCACTCCCCTACCTTCACTTCTTCATTGCCAAACTTCCTTCCTCTGTCCTCCTCCACCTTCATCCTTCTCTTTTATCTCTCCATCTGCATCCCTTCCTTCCCTCATCCTGATTTTCATTGCGACCGTCTGTTCTCATTTCTTTCTCCTTCCTTCCGTCTATCCCACTGTTCCTCCCTCCCCTTGTCCTCTTTTCTGTTTCCTCTTCTTCTATGTGTTCTCGCAGAGTTGTCCCTATAGTGGCTTAATTTCAGTATGGCTGCAGATGGTATGCGCACCCACATACACATACACACACACATACACACATACACACACACATACACACATACACACACACACACACACACACACACACACACACACACACACACACACACACACACACACACACACACACATACACAGGAGAGTAGTTAATGACACCAGTACAGCCATCCGTCCCTGTCAGTGGAAGCCATATTTCACAGAGAGAGAAAAAGAGAGACAGTGTGAGCTTCTGTCAGGCAAGAGTGTCTGAGTCACTGTTCTGTGTGTGTGTGTGAGAGTACATGTGTGTGCATGGGTGTGTGCATGGGTGTGTGTGTGTGTGCGTGTGCGTGTGTGTGTGTGTGTGTGTGTGTGTGTGTGTGTGTGTGTGTGTGTGTGTGTGGTAACATGTATGAGCTGCATATTAATCAGCCAGTGCGTTTACTGTTGCATGCACACAGCCCTGATGTGTGTCCTTGGGTGTTGTATTTCATCTTTAACATGTGTGTTCATATAAGTGTGTTTCATCCTTATACGTGTGTGTGTGTGTGTGTGTGTGTGTGTGTGTGTGTGTGTGTGTGTGTGTGTGTGTGTGTGTGTGTGTGTGTGTGTGTGTGTGTGTGTGTGTGTCTGGACGGGAACTCGGCTAGCAGACAGACAGAAGAGCTGATTGGCCGACTCTCCCCAGACATCTGACGAGGCATTCTGTCAGAGCGCGTTCACACGCAGCGGGTCACCTCATTTCCTCTGACACAATCGGCGACACATTCACACGCTCGCACGAAAAAGGAGGACACGCAAATGGTCAAACACACACGCACACACACATACGTACACACACACACACACACTGTTAAAAACATAAATCATTGTCAGAGTTAGCATTATTCAGCAGCTGGTTGCCTCGTAGTAAATGGCACACCAAAGGAAAGCGTGTTATTTACACCTCGCTGCTTGTTTACCTTCATACAACACTAAGAAGCTCAGTGCTGGCTACATGCAACAACTGCCCTCTTCCTCAATTCACTTCACTTCAATCCAACTTGCACCTGTTTACCAAAGCATATAGAGGCCAAAAACACTGAGAAAACAAGCAAAAACAAAACACAGATGTTGGTTTTACAACTAACGTGTTGCAAAACTCCTCATACAACTCCTCCCATCAGCACAAAGCACAGTAGTTGATTTTATACACTACACCTGTCCACAATGCATTTTAGTGCTGGGTATTATTTTAAAAACTATGATACCAGTACCAATCCAAATACCTTTACAGTGATACCGATACCAACTGAGTACTTCATTCAATACCAATTCCACATTTAGTGCTCTGTCTTTTATCCAGTATAACAGGTGTGTAGGTGGCATCTTGGCTGCTGAACTGCTAAGAACACTAACTCAAATTCATCATGACTTCCCCACCACAGACGGGTTGTAGCTGCTGTGGAAGTGGGCCAATCACACGTCGCATTAAATCTAAGAACAACTGAGTTGATTGGCTGTGAGCAAATCCATACAAATAGTCATATTTTCTAACTCTGGGTGCAAAAAGGATCGAATGCAGGTATCGTTTGACGGGAGACGTTTCTATACTACTTGGTTTCGATGTCTTTCAGTCGCTACCTTAAAAGGTATGGAGTACCGATACCCAGCCCTACTGCATATCATACTGTAACACAGCATAGCAGCTCTACTTCACTCCAGAACACAACAGCTCCTGATTAAGCTGCAGGAAAAGAAACTGTTCGCCTTATGGAACAACCAATTTAGTCTCAGTTCTTGAAACACTCTCAAAATTGAATCATACATGAGTGCACATGGACACAGATTTTCAATTTTTTTGTTGCACTTAGCTTTCAAACTACTGTATTTTAATTGGAAGTAAGTTTCATTCTGCAGCATGTTTTTTTCAGTCAGTATGGACTCAGAAACTTTTACACATCACAGTAAAAAAAAAAAATAATGATGCTTTATGATTTGAGAGTGCTGTGTTTAAAGTCTGGTTAGGTTCAGACACAAAAACCACTTGGTTAAGGTTAGGGAGAGATAGTGTTTTGGGTTAAGTACTTAATTAAAGTTTGGCAACCTTTGTCGTTATGGCAACATAAACACTACAACAAAAAATATGTCCCGACTTACAGTTGGAAACATGAAACGGTTGAAAATGGGAGGCCAACTGTGGTCTCCTGCAGCAAAGTCCACATTTGGAGCACAGAAGCTGTATTATTTTTTTATCTTTTTTATTTTTACTATAACCACTTCATTCCTCAACATGAAACCACAATATTTTATCCTCATTTTTATTTCTTTATTGTCATTTTATCAAATTTGGGATATCCAATGGGAGGACAGGAGCAACACAAAAAAAGATGAGAGTGTCCTTGATAACTCGACAATACAATAGTTCATTTTGATTCTGAGAAACAACTTTTTTTGTCCGTTTTTGACAGCAGAGGACTACAGAGGAGCATTGTGTTGTGTGGGGACTTGGCTTGTTCAGTTACTGTTATGGGTCATCTATTGTCAGCGGGCTTCATTCTTTTTCAAATTTCTGCCCGCTACCCGAATCTAAACACCACGATCTCTGTTAAGAAAAGTCTTTTTTTATAAAGCTGTGATTGTAAAAAAAGTTGCTTATTTAATTTTATATTTCCAAGAATATGTGGCTGAGGATATTTAATATTAAAATGTCTTCCTCAATTAGAATGAACTCTTTATCAGTTCATAGCACAGTCTGTTTTTCCTTTGTAAAGTCAATATTTCATTAAGTTTTTTATCCCATTTCAAAACGCAAATAGATTTAAAAAATTTCATTTAGTCAATTTCAGTTTAATATAACTTTTTTTCTTTAGTTTTATTTTCACCTTACTTTTCTCATATTCATTCTTCTGTATTGCATTTTATTTTGGAAGCAAACGCCAAGACTCATTCTCTGTATTGTTGCACTGGCTAATAAAACTGATTCTGATTGGATGGATGATGTCATGCTGACATAAAATCCCAAAACCAAGAATGATGAAGATAAAAAATCTCCTGGATTGTAATAAATAAGCAATACTGCAAGCCAACTTAAATCATCTAGCAATGTTGTCCACAATGTTACTCAAGAGATGAGATGTCTTTAAAGCTTTTTTTTTTTTTTTAGGATACCCTGCAGATAGAATCACAGAATATCTTCAGTTCAATATAAAACACATTCTTGCTTATAAAAAACTGGTGAAATCTGGATTTGTGAATATGATGTTTGCCCAAAAGACAAAGAAATGTTATCAAGTTATCAACCTACATGTAGTTAGACTCTACATTCAAAAATAAGACCATACTTTCTGTCAGTCTCCAACATTAATAAGGAGAAACATCAGGTCTAAAACTGTGAATGAATTCATTGCAGGGAGAGAACCTGTGTACAATTTTAATATGATTTTTTAAAAACTTCTTCTGTTAAATTCACTCTTAATAATATTCCAGCTGCGCACAAAAATCTTCATCAGTGTGGAGGATTTAATTAAAATCCACAGTGAGGAAACTACTTCAAACCCACCATACAGATGCAGACCACTGCCTGAACTGATACGACTAAAAGAAAGAAAGAAAAACAAGGATATTCTAATAGAAAACAACAGCTTTAGAACACTCATCAAATTCAGATTTTCTGCTGTGTAAATGTTTGATGGAAGAATAAATGTCTGTAGTGATGATCTGCTGAGTGTTTTCTAGTTATTTGTCTGATTTAGTTAATTGAATTCTAAACAGGTTCCTGGGAAAGTTCCTTTAGTGTAAAAAAAAAAGGAAAGATTTAGTGAAAGTGTGTTTTGAATTATTTGGGGAAATTGGATTCATTCCTGCTCAAGGCAAATTTTAACCTGGAGTGAATAAGTGGAGCTTCATCTTCTTTCTGTTTATCAAAAGATTTGAATGATCAGGACCCGACCGATGTGGATTTTTGGGGCTGATTCTGATACTGGTATTAGGGAGTAAAAGAATTCCGATATCTCATCTCTTATCTCTTATAATCTCATATAAACAGAACATGTATATAAATGTGTTTATCAAACACTTGTGATAAAGAAATATAATAGAGGCTGTGATATTTTACTGTTTAACTTTAAACTGAATGGTATAAAATGACATTAGTGCACTGAGACACAGGGCCTGACTGATACTGGAGATTTGGGGTCGATGCCGATATTGATATTAAGTAAAAAAAATTCCAACATTGATATGTCAGCCAATCATTTTACATATAAAGAATATATACATAAACATACTTTTTTTTTGCAATGATCCCTTAAATGTAGTAATCAAACACTGAAAGATATGTAATGAAGTTATGAAAATGTACTTTTTGACAATAAACTTTATTGTATAAAATTTCATCAGTGCACTGAAACAGTAAAGTTGACTGGGAAATTAATCATTATAAATAACTAAAACTAAATAAACAACAAAAAAACAGAACAAAAAAATCAGCCAATAATATCTGCTGACCAAATCGGTCGGGAATTGAATCATTATATATTCTTATAAATTATGAAACATAAAACAAAAAAACTTTAATTATGAAAAAGGATAAAATATTCATAAATTGTTGACTATATGAATGCAAAAAAAAAAAAAAAAGAATATTGGTGCATATCGGACAACACACATGACAATATCAATATATGTGTGATAGGCCAATATCAACAGACTGATATATCGGTCTAGTTCTAGTAATTATTACGTTTTGTGATGGAGCAGTCTATACATTAGTACACATCAGGGTGAGTTCACTCCCGTCTTTGTTTGTGAAAATTGAGTGGTGTAGTGGTGTGGTAGTGGTTGGGGTTATTTTGCAGTTATTTCTGAGGTGTGTATGTGCACATGTGATTATAGGAGCAAACATATTTATGTTTTTGTAGTCTTAGTTTAAATCTTTCTTTTTTTTTGGTCTTTCTTGTTTCAGTGTACATCTCTGTGAGCAGGCCTATGCTTCTGTCTGTGTGTATTTGTGTGTGTGTGTGTGTGTGTGTGTGTGTGTGTGTGTGTGTGTGTGTGTGTGTGTGTGTGTGTGTGTGTGTGTGTGTGCGTGTGTGTGTGTGTGTCTGTATTCATCCTCACTCAGCACTCATACTGTCCAACTGGAATCAGCGAGCTCTTCAGGAAGTCCTGCTCCAGGTCAAATCCATCCAGCCCTTCAGATTAACATCAACAATGAACATTACCACTCAATAAAGATAAACAGATAAATAACAGTTGTGTTTATGCAGTCAGTTAACATGATAATACTATTCTCATTATTCATCTTTCATTTAGTATCTCCTGATTTGAACACATTTAATAACACGGCATAACAGTCATTACCAGCAGAGACAGTGAAGCTTTTATTGTTAACAGGAAGCAAATCTGATTCTGCTGGAGCTGTAATTCACACCATGCTTCCCGAGTCTCTTCAACCCCTTTCTGTATATGAAAGTGTGTATTTTCTCACACAGTCAAGCAGAATTACTGCACAAATGATGTTTAAAGCAAGAAATAAGTCACATCTGGACAATTTACAAAAAATGTTCTGTGAAAGACAGTGAGGCTCTTATTTTGAAGGAGTGTTTAAGCTATATATAAAAACTAAAATAAAAACATTGTGATGAAAATGTCTATTTTAAACTTTAGGCTGAATTTGTGATCTGATTATAGAGTTAAAACAAAGTAAAGATATAATCATCCAGAACATATGGATGACACTGGGTGAATATTTTTGTTGTAAATACATTTGGAAAATGTTTCTAAATGATATATGAGTTAATATAGGAGTAGTGAGAAAGAGGGTAGTCATTTATAAGTATATACTTCTTCCTGCTCTCATTCCAACTGTTATTCTTCTTTTTTTTGTCATTTTCATCTGTTTTTATTCTTATATTCAAAATAAATAAATTGTAATTCAACACACTCCATGTTTTCATAGTATACCTTACACACTGCAGTGCAGCACTGTATCTATTGATGTCCATACCCCATCTGTTAAATTATCTTCCACAGGTTGATATGAGAAAGCAAGACTCAAAATCCTGTTCCACATTTTCTAAATTAGCACCAGTCATGTTTTTGTAGTTGTGTCTTCTGTTGGAGTTAACTAGTGCAATGTGATTGGTGTATAAGCCAGCAGCTAATGATGCAGGCAGTGTGTGTGTGTGTGTGTGTGTGTGTGTGTGTGTGTGTGTGTGTGTGTGTGTGTGTGTGTGTGTGTGTGTGTGTGTGTGTGTTTTGTTCAGACCGGCTGCAGACAGTGCGAGATGGACTATGACTGAAGAGCTCTACAGATCAGATTTAGCATAACATCAGTCATTCTAAATGCTCTCTAGATTTTGGATGACAGACTTCACAGACCTCTTCTCTGGATGGACTAGAGCGGCTCTTTGTTGAAAAGTCATCACCAAACCTAATTACACATCCAACAAGGACCACAAAGTTGTTTTTTTTCCTGTTCTACCAGGTTGTTAACAAGTAGTAATCCTTAAGACTTCAGTCCTGGTTGATTTGGCAACATCCGTGGTTACTGTGGGAACCGTCAGTGCAGTTTATCCACCAGCTACTTTGTTAGAAATACAGCAGCTGATGTGTCTGTTTACTGCCAAGACCAACAAATAACCACAAATAAACCACAAAACTAGGGCTGGGCAATACATTTATATTATATCAATACCATCAGACTATGAATATGGTAATATGGTGATGGAATAAGTGTCTTTTCCTGCTTTTAAAGGCTGCATTACAGTAAAAATGTCATTTTCTGAGCTTAACAGACTGTTCTATTATGTGCCTTTATCCACTTAGTCATTATATCCACATTACTGATGAATATTTATCAAAAATATACACCGATAGTCATCCTACAATATTGTCCAAATATCAATATCGATGTATTTGGTCAAAAACATCGCAATATTTGATTCTGCCCATATCACCCAGCCCTAATTACAACCACAATCTCATTGTGCAATGTGTACATATGAATATATATATATACATATATATAATATTGATGAATTCCTCAATTCATCAATATTACTTAGTTACTTTTGTACATGTTACTATTATTTACTATATGTTTTTAATACTATTGTTTTTATTACTTGTGTACTTATTAGTTATTGTTCTTAATTTTTTTTATTGACGCTTTTTTTTACTGTCACATTTGTAAAATAAAAGTCAGAGAAAATTAATAAAATAAAAATAAAACTAATTTAATAAAAGTGACATCATACAACTGTTTTCCTAGCTTGCAAAAATTGGTGAAGTGCTCCTTTAAGTCTTTTTTTTGTTTAAAATACATTTCCATAATAAACTATACAAATATAAAGTGCTAAACTTTTTCTAATGTTTTCAGTGTGATATGATATTATTCATGCAGTGTCTCCCCCACAGGTCAGGTGGTATTTTTGCATTTCTTTTAACTTTTATTTTTCCAGTTTAGTCTCAACAGCCAAACAGATTTGCTTTTAAATCTCTCTTCTTTTTTTTTTTTTCTTCCTGGGTGATGACCATTTGACTCGCTGTGTAATTGTTCCACCCCCACAATCTATGACTCACTACTCTAGGACACGAAGGCAATCAGGACCAGCAGTGTTAAAGCACTGTATCGACTGCGTAGGTGTGTATTTTTGATTGACAACGTGCGTGTGTGTGTGTGTGTGTGCGTGTGTGTGTGTGTTCATACTAACATACAGAGCGTAGGCAGAAAATAGGTTGTACGTGAGCGTGGAAAGAGACGTATGCATCCACACACACACACACTCAAGAGTCAGTATCTTGGCAACAGCAACGGTCGGGTCATTGGCAGGGGTGCCAGACGGCTGCAGGGACAGACGAGTCAGTCACACACACACACACACTTGGCACATAGTCTATTTGACTTGGGTTAGAGTGTGTACACCAGGAAGTATGTGTGTATATGTGTATATTTATGAATAGGAAGAGGAATCAGATTATACAAACAACTTACAATCATATCATATCAAAATATGCTTAACTAACACAAATGAACAGGTAACCATGTTCACTAAAGCATATTCAAACACCAACTACTAAAACTGGATATATCAGCTGTGTCCTCAGTTTAATTCAGGCCAGGAACTGTGTGTATCTTTACTGTCAAGCGATGCAAAGAATCCACCACTCCACTAAAAAAAGACTTGAACAATCAAATAAGGCTGCAACAAATAGTTATTTTCATTATCAAGTCATTCTTGATCATTTTGTCTATAAAATTGTGAAATATTGACATAAGATTTAAGAGCTCCATGGTGACGGGTTCTTCAAATGTGCTTTTTTGTCTCTAAGTCCTCAGTTTACTGTTATGTGTGACACAGAAAAGCTCAAAATCATCACATTTGAGAAGCTGCAACAAGCACATATGTGGCATTATAGCTTATTAAAACAGTTATTCAATTATCAAAGTAGTTGCAGAGTCATTTTCTGTGGATCGACTGATCGACTAATCGTTGCATATCTACAAATAAATAAAACGGAAAAAAGTTTTTTATTTTTTATTTACGTATGTTATATTTTTCTCCCTCATTCTTTGTGGAGAGATGTTATATTCAAACATGAGCTATGAACTATGATACTTCTTAAAACAGACTTAATTGATTCATGTTTTACTTTTGTGTTTTTCTTATATTTTCATTAACCCTTACATGCTGTTCAGGGTCAGATTTGACCCATTTTTAAATTTAAGAGCTGTAAAAACACCATATATACATTTCTTTTAGCTGGACTTTTCCTAATGTGACCCACAGTATACAAGACATAAAGTGGAACGTTTTTTTAAATTTCTTTGAAGCTGATACACATTTTTATATATCCTGTTGTATTCATCATATTTTATAAATTGTTCTCCTGGATCATAAAATAGTGATTGTGAATGTCTTTAATCAAACAGAAGGATTAATTAAACATTTATTAATGATTGATGGAGAATTTATGAATGTGAATTCTTGAAGAGACTAACTATGAGTCAGAATATGAACAGTATGTAAGGGTTAAATGTCAACTTTTTCCTCTATTTCATTTGATTTCATTTTCACATTCAGAATTGATTTTAATTTGTTGCCCTGTGTGAAGCACTTTTTAACTTTTTGAAAATCTTCATAAATAAAGATTATAAATATTATCATGACCATCTGTGTGTAAGAAATGCTAAATCACCCCATCTTCCATCATTTCCTCCTCACATTCGACTGCAGTGTCACACACACACACACATCTGTTAGGTCAGGATTACTTGACTCTGGTCTGGTTTGCACCCTCCACAGCTGCAGGACACTGAAGTGATATCTCATACCATTTATTTCCTCCCTCCAACTCTCTCCAACCTTCATCCTATCAAATGCTCGGTGCTTTTTCTGGCCCCTCAACATGTGAAACAGAGAATCCGGCCGTCCAGTGAGAGGCTTTGAGATTAGGACAATATGCTTGAGTCGCAGGAGAAAACAGAAAACCTGTCAGGGATTAGAGGAGATTTCGGAGAATTTCACATCCCCTACCGAGGTGGAAAAGTTTGGATGAAGCAGAAAGAAGAAAAGACATCTCTACCTCCAAATTTTGGAACATGTGCTTTTATTTATTGGATTTTGCCCACTTGCGTGTGTGTGTGTGTGTGTGTGTGTGTGTGTGTGTGTGTGTGTGTGTGTGTGTGTGTGTGTGTGTGTGTGTGTGTGTGTGTGTGTGTGTTATTTGCGCGTGTGTTTACGAGCCCGTTGCAGCAGAAATACAGGTGTAAACATATGCATACTCGTAATTTACAGCAGTTAACCAAATTTTTTTCCATCTGTTTGGAGAGTGAGCCAAACAGGGTATTAAAGTGTACACATGGACCCTCACCGACACACACACACACACACACCAGGGGGGTCAGATAGAGACAGCTCGACAAACACCCCTTCCCAAATACGCACACACACTTCTTGAAGGGCAGCCAAACCACACAGAAAGGCTGCACGGTGGCAACTGGATCAGGGTTACACGATGTGTGTATGTGTGTGTGTGTGTGTGTGTGTGTGTGTGTGTGTGTGTGTGTGTGTGTGTGTGTGTGTGTGTGTGTGTGTTTTTTTTTTTTGGAGGGTGCCAGCAACCAAACCAGGGCAAAGCTATTTATACATTGCAGTGCTGATGGAGTCTTATCTAGCACCGATGGCCTCGAGCCCCCCCCCCCCCCCCCCCCCCACACACACACACACACACCCTTCACGCACACACCCCAGTACCCCACACACACTGCACCGCTGCCACTCGTTCACAGCACAAGTCCCCCCCTGTTCACACAAAGTCATCATCAGAACATTTTCACATCCAAGTCTTGCAGCCTCAGTATTGTTATCGTTTTCCACGTCAGCAAATTTGGTCCACGTCCAAAGCATCAAAATGAGAAAGATATGTGTGCTTCTGGCGAGTTACACTCAAGGCGGATTGTAACCGTTAACCGTTTGCTAATTAAGCAAGCTGCACAGTTTGATAGCTCTGGTGAAGAGAGTGCTGCAGCTGATGGCAGGGGAGGGGGTGATGAGTTATGCCTATTTCCCTCTTTTCCACCTTTTTTCGGTAACACCTCTGGATGTCAACAGCACAGACAGGTTTAGCCCGATGATAGTAAAGTTCTGTTTATGGCTTGGTGAAATTCAATAAAACAGATACAGATGGCTTCCAAATTAAAGGCAAAATGAACATATGTGTTGGTAAGGTGTTGATCCGACGCTAGCCAGCCACGACAGCGTTTCTTGGCAAATATTCTCAGAGTCTGTAGAACTCTACTGCAAGATGTTCCCTCATGTAGGCTTTTTATGATGGCAGTGGAGAGACCTGTTTAAAGCTTGTGATATACTTGGTCTTAACAACATCTTGCCTTAAAAAGCATATCTACCTGGAGGCACCTATGGCCAAATTATTGCCATCCAACACCAGAAGGTCCTCAAAAAAATAACTGCCCTCCACTCCCAAGCAAAACAACCTATTTATATATTCTAAGTGACAAAAACCTCTTGTGGACTTATAACTGATGTCTGTTGGGAGCAAAGAGAGATGGCCAGGACTACAAAACGTCGGGGTTTGCCATGTGCCAATGTTCAGTTTCTGCTTCCTTCTGACAGTCAACATTGCTTTTTCAACAATGACCGCAATCTTTCTCGAAGTAGACTTGAAACAGTTTTGGAAGACTCATACATACAGGCATCAGATCAGGTATTGACTATATGTTTCGTTCTGGAAGGCAATTACACATTACAAATGTTGTCATGTAATTTGAAAGACTTGTTGTCGGCGACACCTAGGGCTTGGTATCATTTAAAAATGATGATACCAGTACCAATCCTAGTACCCTTAAAGTGATACTGATATCAACTGAGTTCTTCATTCGATACCCCTCATGTGAATAGAAGCATTAAATTGCATAAAATGCCACCACTCCTCCACATGTTAGGGGACCAATCACATGTTCCATTAAATCAAAGAATGCTTGTGTTGATTGGCTGTGAGCAAGTCCATACAAAGAGTCATATTTACTAGCTCTGGGTGCAAAAAGGATTGATTATAGGTAACATTTGATGGAAGATGTTACTCTACTACTTGGTATCGATTTATTTCGGTCGATACCTTAAAGGTATCGAGTACCAGTACCAAGCCCTGGCAACACCCAAAGGGATTTAATATATCACAAATGAAACCACCACAGAAAATGTCACTGCTGCTTGTCTCCCCATCTACACGCCACGAAAAGCTCTACACACTATACACACAATCACTTTATTACCAATAAGTGAAAACAATCAAGCTATTTCAATACTAACAGAAACCTGTTTGACCGATAAAATTAAGGATGATGTCATTGTAAATGGTTACAATAGACAGGGTGGACCAAACTACAATGGGGAAGGGGCTATTATTATTAAGAAACACTTTTCCTGTCTCTGTGTTGCACTCTGTGGCTCTGCTAAAAGAATTTGAATTGCTGATGTCTCTTAAATTCTAACAATAATATGGTGGTAATTGGGGCCAATCGCTCATCAAAGTGCCTTAGACAAATTGGTAAATCTTATATCAGAGTCTTAAGGTTCTGAAGTTTTGTTCATGGGTGACCTCAACCTTGACTGGTTATCTTCTATCTCTGAGGGGGCTAAAAAAAAAACCCACTATTGAATTAAATTTAATTCAGCTCATTTCTTCACCTACTCGGCTAGACACCAGAAATCCAGAAAAGTCAACCCTGAGAGATAAAATCCTAACAAACAAACCACCGAAATTCACAGCCAGTGGTGTGTTTGCACTAGTTTTAAGTGATCATTGTCCAGTTTTCTGCATTAGAGACTCCAGACAAAAAAAAGATTCCATCACATATTATTATAGTCTTTTTAACATTTTGTGGAGCAGGTTTTTCTTCATGATTTATTTCTCAATGACTCAGTTCCTGACTCTAAGCCATTTCACAGATGTTTTAAGTCCTTAGTATATAAGCATGCTCCCTTAAAGAAATACAAAGAAAAATACTGATCAAATGCTTGGTTCACCCCTGAAAACCTCAGAGATGATGAGGATAAAAGCACAATGCTTAAAGTCCTCTACAGATTGGCAGAACTTTAGATAGTTGAGAATCAAATGTGTCAGGGCAATTAGAAATGCTGAGTCAAGTTATTTTGTTGATACCTGGTCGTGGTAATCCAGCAAAATTCTGGAAAACAACTCTACACTACCAGTCACTACCAGTTGGCGTATGTACCAACCCTCACCTATGATCATGAGCTTTGGGTAGTGACTGAAAGAATGAGATCACAAATACAAGCATCAGCCTTAGAGATAGGGTGTGGAACTTGGACATCTGGAGGGAGATCTGAGTAGGGCCACTGCTCCTTGGCATTGAAAGGGGACAGCTGAGGTGTGTTGGGCCCTTGGTTAGAATGCCTCCTTGACACCTCCCTCTGGAGATGTTCAGGGCACGTCCAACTGGTAGGAGACCCCGGGGCAGAGTCAGATCACACTGGAGGGATTACATATCTCTTCTGGCCCGGGAACGCCTTGGGATCCCCCAGAAGGGAGCTGGAGGGCGTTCTCAGGGTTAAAGGATGTCTGGGTTTCTTTACTCAGTCTGGTGCCCCCACGACCTAATCCTGCATAAGCAGTGGAAAATGAATGGATGGATGGATAGAAGGATGGATGGAATAAAGTCACTAAATCATGGTCATGCTTACTACATACCCAAGGAATTTTCTGTAGATTCTGTCCTTCTCTTAGAAATAGAGCAAATTTGAAGATTTTTTTTAATTTTGGGGCATTTTGTGTCTTCATTTTGAAAGTACATGACATAGAAGCCAACAGGAAACAGGAAGAGAGAGAGAAAGAGAGAGAGGGGTAAGGTCCCTTGCCGGAATCGAACCAGGGACACTGCCATTATGTGACGTACATGGTAATCACTTAACTACCAAGGTGCTCCAGAAATAGAACAAATATGTGATGTTTTTAATAGTAATTTTATTTCTACTTGTTACCTGTTTGAAAATCCAAAGCTATCTACAATTGCCTCAATGGGGGGTGGCACAGGGCTAAATACTAGGTCCTATTTTGTTAACTTTTCACATTATTAAATGTTAATAACTGCTATATTCCTTATTATGCTAATGATACCCATCAGTGCCCCATTGACAAGCTATTGTTTAATTTAAATGCTGATTTTTGGCTATTCAAGAAGGACCCTGGTTAAACTTTAAGCTTTTAAAAAGTCTCAACATGAATAGTTGCATGCCCTTCACCAAATCTCAAATGAAAAATCCACCAAGTATTACTATAAGAATAATATCTTAAAAAGGTCCAATGTTATAAGTAGCCGGGGATCTGGTTAGATTATAAAATATATAATTTAAAGTCATGTTGAGGAACTGACTAAAAAGCTTAAATGAAATTGGGTTTTTTTCATAGAAACAAGCAGAGCCTCTCTTTTAGCAATAGGCTGCAGATTGTACAGTCAACATTTTTTATCAGAGCTTAACGATACAGATAAAATTTACATGCATGCTGCTGCCCTCAAACCCCTCGATGCTGTGTATCACAGTCCTCTTAGATTTATTACAGGTGACAGTTTTAGAACCCATCATTGTATCCTCTATGAGAAAGTGGGGTGGACATCACTTACCACTCGAAAGGAACTGTCTTGTCTTTATTTATAAAGCCATCCTAAATAAAACACCATTTTATTTATCATCACTTTTAAGGCTTAAAAATGTGGGATACCTTACCCTTTCACAAGAATGCATTACCTTGGATATCCCTTATATCAATACAGAACTGGGAGGCACAGCTTTTGCCTATACCGCACATGGGTGGACTAAGCTTCAAGACATATAATGAATGCTGTTTTACCACTGCATAATGTACTTATATTACTGTCCTTTTCTATGTGTTCTTTTGTATTTTATTAGTAGTTTTTCTTGTATTTGTGTTGTATTTATGGCATTGTTGGTTTTACACTTTTTGTTATATGACTATTGGTTTTGTATTTGCCAGGCACCACTGTCAATGAGAGTGTTGGTCTGAATTGCTTTCCCCTGACCAAATAAAGGTATCTATCTACACTTTATTATTTGTGAAAATGTATGAAAATGACTAAGGCACAAAAGAAAATGAATTCAATCTTACGAAATGAGTGTGACCCTTGTCCCTGCTTTTGTTTGCTAAGCTGTGTGATCTCTGGTCTGTATTTGAAGTCTTTCAGTTGGACACATGTCTCTGAATGGTTTGCAGTCATTCAGCTGGATGTGGGAATTGATTTCATATGTGACAATATCTGTTTGAACATATTTGTAGATCCGAGTGCTGAAATCAATGCAAAGGCCACCTACTTCAGACAGTCAAACCTCTGTGATAACCCCACAGTGAAGATGTGTTGAATTCCATCTGCTGCATTTCAAACTCTTCAATCCCCCACTTGAAAGAGGGACATGCTGTCCTCCCTCAAGTGTTCTGGGTTTATAAAAAAAACTTGAAAACAATGAGCTGTGTGGCTGGAAATCCTGAAATCTGGCACAGAACTCAGACTTCAGCTCTGCCATGTACACGCTGACATCATCATAATTGGCAGTTTGATACCCCGACTGCTCCTTCAGGTGCTTGAAGTAACGGAGGGTTCCCTTTTGAATGTCTTGTGAGTAGATGCCAATCTTCACCACAAATGCCATCCATGTATCAAACACAGTCAGCGTTGTCTAACCGCCCCTTGTCACTGTAAAATATGACACAGCTTGGTCCTTTTCTGAAATGAATCCAAAAAT
Organism: Scomber scombrus; assembly: GCF_963691925.1. NCBI lineage: Eukaryota > Metazoa > Chordata > Actinopteri > Scombriformes > Scombridae > Scomber > Scomber scombrus. Next base: position 23,855,240 of record NC_084988.1, read on the forward strand.
GTTTGTCCAAGACGGCTAAAAGAGGCAAATATTAAATGTCCTCTTTATTTGGCATCAGTTATTCTTGAAATAAGCAGAACAGAATGCTAGGTATCCTACGTTTTCACTACCACTGTAATGCTGCACTCATCAGTCAAGTTAAGGATTTGTTGCTCGATTGGATCAGCCAGATGGACGACCTGTAAACATCGAGACTTACCCAGGTTGAAACCTAACCAAGGGTTAACTCCGGTACATGGTTTCCACCTGTCACTTTTGGAGTCACTTTTGTTGATCAAAAGTTAACATAAAAGTAAAATATACAGCTACAGGTAAAGTAGATTTGTCATTTGGGTCAATCGGATCTTTAGCGTGAATGTTTTGGGGGAAAGATTACGATAGTGGAATGTAAATTTCCATTGTTCAATTGTGTCATATTGGTTTACATCACTAGTATTCAGTTTATTGTGTGTTATGACCTGAGTCAATGAAGTCTTCAGAGTGAGTTTCTGGGGGAAACATTACATTAATGAAACATCATCATCATCATTACCGCGATATCTGTTATAACCCTTATCAATTACTTTTACAACATTTTGTATTGTTCTTACATTCATTTCATATTTATTCACTTTACTTAAAGCACCCAATAACCACTTAGTGACTTATAACCAGCTCGTAATGTATTATATCTAACTATACCTCAGGAATTTCACCACTTCACTTAAAGCACCCTAAGCCCACTTAGAGTAACTTATAATCATGTTATAAAGCATTATAACAGTGATTATAATGTTTTACAACTATGAGAATTATAATAAACTATGATCCCTGCAAAAAATGTCAGTGAGTGACCAGCAGTTATGAAATATTATATTGACCCTATAATTCATTAAAGAATGCTTTTATAAAGTATTATGAATATTTATAAGTGCTTATATAATTATACAGTGTTATAAGTATGTTTATAATGCAGTATAGACATGGGTGTCATAGAAAAAGTGTTAACAATACTTTTTATTGAATTGCTCCACGTGTCTGTGTTGATGGCCTCGCGTGCCACCGTGGGCAGGCGTGCCATAGGTTGCCGACCCCTGGTATTTGTGCTAATTGGTGATGACAGTTCGTCTGGGAAGCCCTGGCTCAATGTGATCAGCCAGGCATGTCTGCTCTGTGCACCGCCCCCTCCCAGCCCAGTGCACACACACACACACACACTTAGCTGTGAGTAGGAGGATCAGCTCGGGGTGGCTGTGATGGATGGGCAAGTGTTATGGTGTGTTTCTGCATGCGTTAAAAATGTGCTTCTATGTGAGGATTAATCTGATATCCTGATAATAATGTTGCACCTTTGGATGTGTGTAAGTGTAAATTCAGGTGAGCACTGGGCTGCTCGTTGGTTAGAATGAGAGAACGACTGTGTTAAGAAGCGACAGGTTTGATCCTGAAGCTGTGCATGTCGGCAGCAGGGCTGAGCCACTCTCACCTTCAGCTTCACTGACCCACTGGGGTGGTGGTAGAGGTGAGGAGGGAGGAGGAGGAAGGTGGGGGGATAGCTAGATAAATGGCCTCTCCCTTGCTGTACTCCTCCCTCTGCTTGCTCTCTCTGGCTCTACCCATTTTGAGAAGGTCAGAGAGTGAGTCAGAGGGAGGGAGCACTCCTCTCCTCTCCCCTCTCACTTTGTCCTGAATAAGGTGTCCTGTTTAGAGCACTACAGAGAGAGCACTACAGCACAACCCTGAACGCAACCTCTCCTAACCACTGAGTGTGCTTATAGGATGATTCCAGTTATTTCTAACCTAAGCCTTATTTTCCTAGCTGCTGCCAAAATGAAAATCGAGTATTCGAAATTTAATCGCATACTTCACCGTAGAGCTTTCCATATCTTCAGATCAACAGTCGCACTATTGGTGAACACACACCCAGAAGACAATACAGCTGAATCCAAGAAATGATTAACACGTTTGTCACTGCAGTTATACATCTTTAAATATCTGACTGAACAACTATCAAAAGACATTTTGATAGCTACACAGCTCACACACATTTCCCTGTTCTTTGTTTGGTGGCTGCTAGTCGTCTGATGTGTTTATGTCATATTAGAAGAATCACAACAACAGATTTCCACCGCTTCGGCTCGGCTCATTTACTCCCAAAAACGCATTGTATTACTTTGAACGTACAGTAGTGACTGACAGTTTTAATTACAGTGGAGCAATGGCGTCAACGCTTTCTATGCTCATGACTTGCGTTGACACCAACAACTCCCCATACCTAAAAGACAATGACTTCATGTGTCAACTTGGGCAGTAACTAAGGGTGTAATGGTCTACAAAATTCACAGTTCGGTATATATGTCATTTTTGGGGTCATGGTTCAGTGTCATTTTGTTGAAGTACAAAGTAAAGCAGTTGTGTCACCTGCTAAGAGCTGTTTTATGCTGATTTATGGTCTAACTGTATATAAAGTAATGTAAACTAGCTCCACCTCCAGCAGCTACAACAGTAACATGCTGCTCTAACACTGATGCTTCACTATTAATCATCTACTGATGTCATATATAAAAATGCATATAATATAGAGAAAAATATAAAGCAATGTAAAAGTCTGAGTGCCACATCAGAAATCACATTTTTTATTGTGTTCTGAACGGCTTCATTCAAAGGTGGAGTGAAACACAGACTCTCACAGAGAGGGGAGGGGGGATTGTTATGATGGCATAAAACACAAAGGCCCTGTGAAAAACTGAGTTCCACAGGCATCTAAAGTAGTTGTAACTGCTATTAATCCTAAAAGAAGAATGAAAAATGGCTATGTGTTTAAATGTTATGACATTACATACTGATATTAAAGGGGACATATAATGAGTTTTGGGGATTTTGTGTTTATATACTGTTATGATGATAAATATCTAAACTAAACATGGTCAAAACTTGAGGTTAATGCATGCAGAAATGGGCTTTAACTTGCCATGAACGCTTCAAATGTAACAGTTTTTTCGATGTTACAGACGAGCTGATGTCACCATGCCCATAAACGGTCATCTGTTCCGTAGCCTTTGTTGCTAAGGTTGTTCCATGTGATATTCACGTTGTCCACTCTTATATTTTGGATCAGATTCTGGCTCCAACCTTTACAAATATATTTGAAAAGTTGACATTTCAAGCAAAGAATGAGAAAGAGTAGTGAAATGCTATTACTATGGTCTGTTGCGTGGTTTCTGGACGAAGCCTCTGCAGTTGGTGGAAGTCTCCCAAAGGTCGGAGCAGAATGGACTCATGGTCAGGGTGGCCTTAAAGAGACAGGAGATAAAATGGTTTCAGACAAGGGCTGAATAAGGAGTTTTTTAAACTGTAAATCATACAAAGATTTTCCAGCTGAGCCCCAGATTAAAAATATAAACCTGTAAATGTGTATGATATGTTCAAAAATTCATAATAGAAAGTCATAATTAACCTCGTCTGATGTTCGAGGTTTCCTGTAAAACAGTTTTACAGAAGTCTCTCATACAATGTTGGTCCATGGGGGAAATGCTTGTTTTGCCGCAATACCGTGAGTGAACACAAGGAAAATTGGCTGATGGCTAAGCGGTGGCACCATACCCAGCTCTTATAATACATCCATGACTTCTCCCAAACAACTTTGGCGCAAATTTCCAAAAGGGCATTATTTGGATAAACTAACCAAATACTTTCTTGCCTGGAAAAAATACAACATTTTAATAAGTGACATATTAATAGTCGTACAACTAACTACAGTAGATTTCAGCCTGGCTCAAAATCTCCAAAGTCGCACTACTTCCACTTCCTCTCATGTTGGACTGACGGCAGACTGGACGCTACAGTGACTCAGTATCATCCTTACAGGTACAAAGAGGTATTGCAAGACAGAACAGGCCAGGGCTAGTTGATTAGCATGCTAACTTCAGTAGACATCTCTCTATCCATCTTTGGCATAATGTTAAAACTGGTGTTTCTTCACATTCTGTCGACAATTTTAGTTCATTTTTTGAGGTTCTAAAATTCTGGCCAAATCCTACACAGTGCACACATAAGCACTGACTTTAAAACATTTTAATATTTTTTGCATGGCACTTTTTAAGTAATTTTTATTTTCAGTGAGAGAAACAAACACCAACCATGACTTTTGCTCAAATTGCAATGACGATTCACCTGCTGAAGTGCCCTTGAACTCCATGTTCCTGTCAGGGATGTGGGGAAAAAAAGAATTCCCTCAAGTAGAAACCAGTAATGTGTGAGTATCATGACTGTTATCTTTTTAATCAGTGAAGCAACAACTGCACACACCGCTGTCAGTGGATCAGAAGAGCTGCATTGTACCTAAAGCTCTCGATTTAGCGGCGACTGCGCTGCTTTAACAACCTTGAATTATATGCCACCCCGTTAGGATAAAAAAAAGCGGAGCCAAGGTGACTCGTAGCGACTATTGTCAGATGGTTCCCGCTTTTTCTTCAGCAAAGCGTGAAAGTGAAACGACCCCACTGAATTCTCTGAGTCCCTCAGCGCTTACATGGAAAATATTACAATGCACACACACTCCTGCCTCCAAATTAAACACCACTATTGTTGGAGAGCAAACTATTGTTCCAATATTTCTTTTTATGAGCCTTGCACTAGGTGTGTATCTGTATTGAAGCTAAAACACTCCAAGTGAGAAAATGTGTGTATTTCCTCAGATAAACCATGGCATTACTGCTCACATCAGAAGTCCCACTGGGGCCACCCATGCTGCTAATGAATGCTTGGTACTCATTTGACTCTAATTTGCTTCTAAGTGGCTACCAAATGGCTACAATGTAATATATTAGCTTTTTAGCATGCCAGAGAAGTAGCTTCCCCACAAAACCCATCATAAATCAGTCAAAGAAGCCCCTGAGTCTTCTCTACTATACCACTACATGTCTACTTTATCAGTTTGTGTGTTTGCAGGTCACCCTTTGCTTACCATGCTACAACGTTCCGAGCGAGGTTCCGTGTGAGATTTGTTTATATCCTCGTTTGTTTTGCTTGTTTGTTTGTGCGTTCGCTCCGGCTCTGCAGCTGAGCTAACAAGGCGCCATTTTTGCCCGGGCCGCTGGTACGCTCCAATTAAAGCGTGTGATCAGCCAGAACGCTTTAATGATGGCTGTGGTGCTGGAGTTGACCGGCTTACACGTGGAGACGGAGAGAGAGAGAGAGAGGGAGATAGATAGAGAGAGAGAGGGTGAGGGAGATGGCGTGCTGTGAAGTAGTGTCTGCTGCATACCAGTGTTGTGGCTCAGTGGCTCGGCTGCAGACAGCAGACAGGGTAAATTAGCCTTCTTCTCCTTTTTGTCAGGAGGAAAGGGGGGAAAAGGCCAGCTGGCTGTTGGAGCTGCCTGAAGGCTATTGTTACCGTCCAAAGCTAAGATCTCTGTTTCTGGGTGACTTCCTTTTATTATTGTTCTTGAGGTAAGTATATATTCAGTGTACAAAACTCGCCCAGTTAACAACAGTCTATCTACTATCTGTTCATTCATTCCAAACCCCTCCACAATCTGAAATCTACAAATGATGTCAAGGAGTACTCAGTGCCATCAATAAAACTAACTAACCCCAGCACATAGCGTGATGTCATATAATGGAATTTGAAGTGTTTAGCCAGCAGTAATGAATAGGCCTGTCACAATAATTACGTTATCGACTTATCGTACAATAACGTAATTATCGACATTGTCATATCTATATATGGACTCATCGTATGATACATGGACATGACCATGATCATTCTGTTGACCTCAATATTGCCACACATGTCACATTAGCAGCTAAGAGGCTATTCATGTCACATTAGCTAAGCAAGTAGTGTCCTCCATTCCTCACTGTGTACGTCCTGAGTGGAGACTGTAGAAGAATTAAAGGTGAATAACTCTGTCCCCAACCATAATGACAGTCTGTGTTTTTACACAAGTGAAGCACCCACTCTCCAATCCCACCCCCCTTGTTTTTATTGTGCTATTATATCATCATTATATCAGTGGAATAAAATGTATCTTCAAATGACAATAATATTGTTTATCGCGATTATTTCTGAGACAATATATCGTTATCGTGACAGGTCTAGTAATAAATAATGGGATATTTAAAGTTGAAACTTAGTATTACCTTACTTTATAACAGATGATACATTTCTTACTAGCCATTGCCTACTTTACGAAAAGCTGGGTTGGTCTGCCTTAACATACAGAAGTATGTTATTTATCTATAAAGCCAATATTCAAATACAAAACATATATGTGGTGAGGTCTCAGGATATTTTAACATTAGTACCTCTTGTACATATGGTTTCAAATATTATGCTGCACAAAAATGGAATGAATGAACTCTTTAAAAAGGTTGTACTTACATGTTAGCAATCGCTTTTTTCTTAATTTATGTAAATGAATTGAAGAGCTTTCCTATTGCAATGAGACTACCTGTTTGAATAAAGGATTAAATAAATAAATAAAAAATAAACATCACAGTTTTTGGAGTTTTGGTTTGTTTACAGTCTCAACAGGAGTTTGATGGTTGGTAGCAGATTCATACCTAGACTGTGATGTGTTAGCTTGATGCAGGAGCTGGATATTTTACTTTTTCAGTAAGTAATATGTGACAAGTGGAGACATTTTTCAGGTAAATTGCCCAACACTGTCCAAACACAAACATAGACAGAAAATACAATTAAGGTACAGCAGCCAAAATATGTCAATACAACAAACAACTGTGATAAAAAATGATTTATTATTGTGTCACATGTGGCCACTGTTTTCCATCCTTAACACTTACCATGATCTAAGTGGACTCACTCATCCAATGTGTTCACATGCACTGCAGTAGCCAGATAACAGTCATATTTCTCCATTAATCAGATATTTGAACTATCATGAAAACCTGGTTACTGTAATCCAGCAGAGGGATTAGAGAAATATGGTTTGCCCAGGTAGATTACTCCTGAAGAACTCCAGTAACCAGATTTCAAATCAGTTTTTAACAAGTTGACAAGTTTTAACACATCTGAATGACTAAAGATTTCACATGGGGAAAGTAAGAGAGAAGCAGGTGAACGTTAGTAGAGATCCTTACACCTGGTGTTTAAAATATTTCCACTCAAAGGTTGTCAAAAACTGAAACACATTAGCCTGCAGACGTCTAAGTAAGTTAGCTTTAATTGGTATTTGTTAAATTCACCCACCTTTGGGTTTATCTGTCATTTCTGCACGGGTAACTAGACCTGTCACAATAATTACTTTTGTTGGACGATATATTGTCTCAGAAATAATCGCGATACACGATATTATTGTCATTTGAAGATCAAGTTATACTACTAATATAATGATAATATAATAGCATAATAATACAAGGTGGCTGGCTTCTGCAGTCTCCACTCAGGACGTTCACAGTGAGGAATGGAGGACACTACTTGTTTAGCCAATGTGACATGAATAGCTTCTTAGCTGCTAATGTGAAGTGTGGCAATATTGAAGTAAAAAAAAAGTATCACGGTCATATCCACGTATCATATGATAAATCCATATATAGACATGATGATGTTGATAATTATGTCATTGTACAATAAGTCGATATTTATTGTGACAGTCCTACGAATAAACGTTCTTTGATTACCTGCAAAAACTGCTTTCTCTAAATCATCTGTTTAATCTGATTTCCAGATATACTTTACAACTCTGGACAGTTATCAAGTCTTGAACACTAGTCTAGGAACACCCTGATACACGATTTGAACATATTTGTTTGGCCAATGCAGTGAGTGGCAAGATGTTGCTGTATTGCACCACGGCAAAAGTTGAGCCAGGTTCAACTTTTTTTCAGGATGGACGATTTTTTCCCAATTTAAATAATTAGGACTGTTTTTACCATACTGTGCACAGCCTTCACATGCACCGACTACAGACTTAGTTTGAACAGAGTTACATTACTAAGTACGTTACCTGGTAAGTTGACCAACAAAATCTCAAGAGGAACATATGTTCAATTTATGGCAGACAGCGATGTAAAAATAAATGACACAATTTAAGATCACATCCCTGCACCTGTTCTGCTCATAAAAGCTCCGGTTCCGAATCACTGAGAACACATCCCGTCCCTCACTCCCTGCTAGCTGTCACTCTTTGTCATACACGCACTGGTAATTAAACACACAGACACACACACACACACACACGGCAACAGTGTGTATATGTGTGTGTGTGTGTGTGTGTGTGTGTGGATTGTGTTTTTGAAATGCCCTCACGTACACATGCTCAGAGACACACACATGCTGTCTATACCTAACCGTGCGTGGGCGTGTGTGTGTGTGCGTTCATGTGGCACATGTGCGACTGTGTGTGTGTGTATCTCATCCGACCCTTGGCTCTCAGCAGAGGCCAGCGTCTGTTGTGGAGCCCTCTAATGGACGCCCAGCTGGAGTCAGGCACACACAAGGGCAGCCAAGGTCACAGCCACTGCCTCTTAGGACCCCATCATTTGGCAGAGCTCTGCAGCCTGCAGTGTGTGCCCTGTTCCGTGTGTGTGTGTGTGTGTGTGTGTGTGTGTGTTTATGTGCATTTGTGCTTCTATATCTGAATGAATATTGTGTATTTGCTTTATTTTTCTTTGTGTTTGACAAGCTTGTGAGTGGGTGTAGAAGAAGAAATGAAAGTACTTCTTGCTTCAAGTAGTAGCACACACACACACACACACACACACACAAAAACACACACATATAGCTAAAATAGTCCAATTTATCTCATCAGTTGTAACAGTTGTAAATAGACCAAAGCAACTAATTGTTTTGGCCCTAATATAAAACTAATGTCAGTGCTTCATTAAAGGCCAGTCATTAAGAAGCAGTTAATCGTAGGAATGCTTGTAGCCTTTGAAGCTCTCCCGGTTTGCTTTGTTATTAAAATGCATGGCGATGGGGAAAACAAAAGAGGCAGTAACAGTCAATAGCCACCCAAAGGCAAAAGAGAACGAGATACAGAAAAGTGTGCGAGGAGGAGACAACAATGAAACGTAAGAACGAGTTCTGACGATCATTTCATCTTCAATCCAACTTTGTGCGTTCGCCATATTCTTGTCTTGGTGCTGTTTTGGGTTTGATGTGAGGAGTCAGCACAGTGCTCGCTGTTCTCTGCAGCGCTGTGAGAGAGAGGGAGGGATAGAGAGAGAGAGAGAGAGAGGGAGAGATCGCATGCGTTACCAGACTCTTGTGTATGTGTGTGTGTGTCTTGTGTGGTCCGCCGTTTTGATCTGCCATGCAGGCTGCAGGACTTGAAGCGCCGAGCATCAAACGGAATGCTACAGATGGTCAAGGTTCTTCCTCCAGCATCAAACATGGCTGCTCAGAACAGACGCGCCGCTGCTTGATTTTTGTATGTGATGCAAAATTGAAACCGTTTTTTCGGGCTTTGTGTTTCGCCGTCAAAAAAAAACAACAACACGAAAAGTCATTTGCAACGGCTTGTAAATAAGAACACTGAAAGAAGAAAGCCTACTCTTGACAGATCGGGGGGATCTTTACAAAAATGGCCCGAGATTAGTGAGTTTCTGGCTGAAGATGATGAGGAAGACTGTGAGATGTGTGTAAAATCTTCAGAGAAAGCTAGTAAGTGGACCTTGAGTACAGATGTATGATACTCTCTTTTAAGTACCAACATCTTAGCACCCCCTTGTTCATTCACATAACCCACTTGACTGACTTCAGTCTGTCAAGTTGGTAACATTTATCCCACAGTGGTGATGGGGCTTGTGGGAAATGGTGTTCATTAGGCTGCTACAGAATGATAAAATAAACAGCAAAGGTACAACGTTTTTGTGGCAGAGGTGAACATCTTGGTAAGGTTACAGTATGTTGTGTCTTATTACAAGTGGGATTATGAATCAGGTTTACTTACTTCTGGAGCAGGTAGGAGTATTCATTGAATATATTTACCCTCGAACTTTCCTCAATAGAATAAAAATAAGTGTCCATGGCTTCTACGCTCATCTCATAGTGCAATGCGCCACATATTATAGCTGTGAAAATGACAGTTTCGTGGATGTATAAAGAGAACTGGATACAGGGTTGGAAGTGGGCTCTGTTCAGTTCTATGAAAATTGCTCAGTGGTGGATGAAGTTAAATATAGACACTTCCTGAAATTACCTGGATATAAACATACTCTGCACAATCAATGGGCCCAATGCACCCATAGAGCACGCTCACTAGAGCTGCTACTTCAAATTTAGCCCTACCGCTAAAGTCCAGATAACTTGAATAGGGAAAAACAATTTAATTAAATTGTACAGCTCTTCTAGAGTTTTGAATTGTGATTGGACCAAATAGATTAAATTCTGAAAGTGAAACAAGTCGGTTTGTGGGATTTGTGACAATATGTAAGTCTATAGAAAAAAGTCTTTTGGGCTCAATACTATCACACAATGTTGTAATTACACTGTTTGGACACTATGTCATATTGGCTTCAAAGCCTTGTGGTGTTCCTGAGGTCTTGCTCCACAGCTGACAGCAATGACACAAAATAATGGTCATTAGTGAGTGTCCGACAACTCGATTTGCTGCTTACTATTGAGTTCTGTTATATAATGAAATAGTGAGTGAGGAAAGTGAATTGCACGTGAGTCATGATGTTTTAATCAAGCAGCTTGAGGCTGAAGCTATTTCTGAAGTACTTTAAAGTGCCACCAATGGCCACTATATGCTCCAACTGACTCCCGTTCAAAAAGTTTTAACCTCGCTCTAGAAATCCTAACTCAACATTTTTTTTAAATGAGTCCTTTTGGTTTCAATAACTATATTCAGGTGGTAATTTTGGAAATGATTGCTCAGTTAATAAGATTTGAAGAATTATAGTAGGCTCACATGCTGCTCTCCCCTCAGCTCTAGGACTTGCATTAAGTTGGACTGTTGTGTCTTTACTTTTAACTTCACAAGTTTAATGGTAGTTGATTTCAATACCTGCCCTGTTAGCATAACTTTGCTAATGCTGCTAATGTTAGCCCAAATGTGCAGCGCTCGATGTTCCAAGCAAGATATTTTTCGGTTGGGTCCGAAGTAGCAGAGTGTGAAAAGCAACACTGCACACTTCTTATGTGGAAGATCCTGGCTCCAAACAAAAAAGATCATAAACTGCAAATCTGGGCTTCAAACCGACTCCAGTCCAATCAAATGAGTGACGTCACACATTGCTATGTACTTCTATCTTCATATAGAGTCTGTGATTTAATGCTGTGAGCACCACAAATTCCATTCATCTCTATTTCATTGTGCTGGAGGTTATCTCACAATCTGGCAAAACCCTAAACAATCTGCATGCATAGAAACCACTAAAGTTCATTTGAATGAATCTACACTCTAAATATATAATGACGGTAAAAAATGGAGACCCCTCCTCTCTCCACATGAAAACTATGAGATGTTGTCCTTTAACAACCTTTTCAATCAGTACAGAAGGATTTGTATGCTGTATGCACAGGCCCTTTAAAGATCAATGGACAGGAACGATAGCTCTGTTATCAACCACAGCCTCCTGTATAATGAAGTTCAAGTGCATGGGCATGTACCAACATGTAAACAGGGCTTTCTGTGTTGTATAAGTGGTGTGTTGGCTTATGTTTATCCATCCAGAAACATGTGTCCAAATATGCATGCATGCATTAATGTACGTGTGTGTGTGTGTGTGTGTGTGTGTGTGTGTGTGTGTGTGTGTGTGTGTGTGTGTGTGTGTGTGTGTGTGTGTGTGTGTGTGTGAGAGTGTGTGTGTGTGTGTGTGTGTGTGTGTGTGTGTGTGTGTGTGTGTGTGTGTGTGTGTGTGTGTGTGTGTGTGTGGGACGGGTGAAGGGCGTGATGTGCATTGTGTGCAGATCAAATATTTCGTGAAGAATTAACTTGATACAGAAATCATTTAAGGGTTAACTGGTGACTTTCAGCTGACTCTGTCATGGTTGTCGTGGTGACAGCAGCTGTTGAAAACATTAACAGAACATGTAGGTGTCCTTTAAGTTTTTAATGAATGTATATTAACACAGTGTATATTCATCTGGTCCTTTTTCTATTACATCATGTAAATTAAAGGGAACGTGAAAGGGTTTTTCCTGAAACATACCTTTTTTTAATTATTTGCATGAGAGGAAACACTGAATTTTATTGCAGTATTTACACTGATGTTCACAAGTTAAACAGATGGAAGTCTGATCAGTCCGTGTTGACACTGCATTTAGCCACAAACTCTATTATTAGTATGTGCACAATGATAAAGCATGTTAACTGGTTGAATATGGGCCACTTTCTAATTGAGGATAAGTATATGAAATCACAGAATAGACTATAACTGAAACATGAGGTGAATGCTTCCTGCTGAGCACTGTTTCATTTCCATAAATGGTCAGTGCAGATAATAAACACAGATGTATTGATTAAAGTAAAATTGATAAGGCTTTTTTTTAGGAACCAGCTGCTGTCGCTATGAGCAACCGGGACGCATTCAGCTGAAAGTCGACAGTGAACCGGGTCGCAAGATAAACCAAAACACTTATTCACCATCAAACATTAAATTAGAACATTACATTTAAAAAAGGAAACGCATTGATGACATTGGAAAGTGACACTGTTAGAGCCCTGGACTTTACTGTGAGTAAAACCACTACTAGAGTACTGGAGGTGGATTTGTTGTATATGTTGTATGTTATGTGTCTGTCTGCAGTAATACATAATGTGTGGGAGTCTGTGTAACGCTACATATAGCAACAGAAGGACAGTATTGGTGATTTTTTCCCCGTCACAGTAGTTAGGGAGCACCAGTCTGCTGCTTCAATGCACCAGTGCTTCCACTCCTTTAACTACATCTCCAAATACTAGAGCCAGACGATCACTGCCTATCACTGTTATATCAGTATCTGCATATATGTTGTCCGACATGTACCGATATAATTTTTAGTCATATAGGCAGCATTTTATGTATATTTCATTATTTTTTTCAATTCAAGTTTAATATATATGTACACGTTTTTACAGGTAGGTATTAAAAGTTGGCAAATGCATTTTTTTTTTTTTTTTAAGAGTAACATGTTAAATTTATACCCTAAATGTGGAGTATAACTTGGGAGATGAATGTCATATTTTGAAAAAAAAAACTTGTCATTTTTAGCCTTGATACATTAGAACATAGCAAGTAATTAATTTTCCAAAAATATTTATATGTGCTTGCCCATGGAGCACATGAGCAGCCTGCACATCTGTTCTGAATGTGTCTGAAATGCATGTAAACATCTGTGCCTGACACATGCAACTGTCTGTCTAGCTGGCTGTGTGTGTCTACCCAATCTGTGTGTGTGTGTGTGTGTGTGTGTGTGTGTGTGTGTGTGTGTGTGTGTGTGTGTGTGTGTGTGTGTGTGTGTGTGTGTGTGTGTGTGTGTGTGTGACTGTCTGGTGGAGTCAGAGAGAGTGTCCATGTGTGGCTGCAGGTGCGCGTGCATCTGTGGGGAGTGTGTACTTGTCAGAGTTTGAACACCAGCAGGGGGATTATTTCCCTCCATGTCTGTGATGTGAGGGGGGGGAGATAAGTGATAGCATTAGCCCGTAGATCAAGAGGAGGGCCAGGGAACCACACATGGTCAAAATGGCGACATCGATTCATCTTCATGTGTGAGTGTGACATGAGGCTTGCTCCATTTGTTCCATCTCCAAAGACTTGAATCTACTGGTGCTGCAGATAAAATAAGTGACTACCAATAAACAATACAATTTTAATAGATATATTAAAACAGAAATGACCAAGAACATTTTTATTTATGTATATTCTCTGAAATCCTCACAATGTTATTTCCTATTGTGATGTGAATCAACCCAAAACGACTTCTCCACTGTGCTGCAAAATGGTATTGTATAGTCTTACTTTCAGCGTTTTGATTGACAGGTAATTTCAGGTGTAATAATAAGTAGTTTGCTCTATAGAATTCACTGAGCAGCACATTGGCAGTCGTTAAAAGCTTCACTACCATAAATCTTTGTGTAACGGCTACAAGAGGCTCAAGAGTAAGAACAGCTCAAGGTAAAGTGATCCAGTTCTTTTTAGTTGGAGGCCTTGATTGCAGCTGTACAGATGTGACAGATAGCGTGTCAACAGAATAACATGCTACTGACTAATACTGTGTTTAAACGTGCATACTTCTGTACTAACACTTAATATTTTGAGTGCATAGGTGTGTTCATACTGAGAAGTATGGAAAAATGCAGTGCACTATGAGTACCTGGATGTTACACTCAAAACAGTCACAGTTGAGTGTTGAACTATAGAAACTTCTCGTCTTAACTGTGTAGCAGAAGAGGGGTTTATTGAGTTAATTCAGCAGTCTGTAATGATTTGGTACCGTGAATGATAATGCTAATTCTAGCTTTCTCACACTAGCTTGCTAACTAGGTCATTTTCATTTCCGGTAAGTGTGCAACCGCTGTGTTTGATTTGACACTAACCTGTCAAAATGTGCACACTACAAAAGTAAGTATAGTACACCGTTTATACACAGAAGTGTACTAACACAAGTATGATTTGAAACACAGTGTAATTCTCTGTCTAAGGCTTGGATGAAAATGAATCTCTACTGGAACTTTCTGGAAACTATCTGGTTCATTAAAGGATTTTGGATACACCCCACAATTTAAGTCGATCAGTTCGTTGTTGCTTTGACTGGGCACATGAGATTTGTTGACAATAAGCACAAAAAAAAAGGGAAAAAAATATCAGCTTCCCCCTTTAAAACAAAACTTGAAATGGAAATTTACATTGGAGAGTAATATTTCCGGAGCCAGCAGTTCTTCCTATTTCATAACAGTGTACGTGGTGATAGGACGCTCTCTCCCATTCCTGCCCCGCTTTGGGATTTAGACTTATGCGTTACACACACTTAAGCACATACTGTATGTGGAAGCACGGCTGGCATACAAATACCGAAACACACACACACACACGTCTTATTATCAGCAATGGTGACATCATTTCTTGTTACCTCCAGCAACTTCCAGATCTAATTCTGTACATGTGATCCCCTGGTAGACTGTAGGTACCATCTGGGTGGGTTTTTTTCTGTCACTGTCAGCACTCTCTTTCTTCCAGCCTGTGGGCTTTGAGACGTTCCTGTGTTCGTCTCTGGGCTTTCCGCTGGAGCAACACATGCACGGGGAGCACATTCCATCGCCGGCGAGCATTGAAAAAAAAAACACGCTCTGATCAAACAACTGTTGGCACGCAGGTGAAAGGACTCTGTGTGTTCGTTCGTGTGTGTGTGTGTGTCCCCTTTATCAGCTTACCATCCGATCACACATATGTGAATGCGTGTGGGTGACTGTGTGTTTTGTCTGTTTGCTAGTGATCCTGTGCCTGTGGGTATGAGTGCATGTGTGTGCATGTGAGTGTGTGTGTACCTGCTCCCTCAGCTAGTACGTATGCATATCATGTCTGTATCTGTATGCATGCTTTCTGACTCTCTGTGTGTGTGTGTGTGTGTGTGTGTGTGTGTGTGTGTGTGTGTGTGTGTGTGTGTGTGTGTGTGTGTCGTGTGTGCTCCCGCTGCACCGGTATGTGTGGTGTGAGAAAAGTCAACATCATCTTTCAAGTCTGTTTGACGCTGCTCCGTGCTCTCTCCCTCTCTGATCTACGGACTCTTCCTGTATATCTTGCGAGGCCGCCAGCCATGTGAGTAAATGCCAGGCTCACATAGCCTGTGCCCTTTAACAAAGTCCTGTTGGGGCTGCGCTGTGGAGGCCTGTGACACATACGGGTGACTCTTCGGTATGCGTCATTTTTTTGGTCGCCGGACCATCAAAGACAGCCAATTCTTTTTTTCTTTTTTCCCACCTTTATAATCACACATACTTAACACATCTAGTAGATACAATTAATTAAATTATTAATAAACTACTTAATAAAAATGCCTTCATCTATGTACATTTGAAAGGGTTTCATTTTGACTAACAGTCATCAGCTGTACTATCAGAGTCAACTGTGTGATGCTCCTGTCATGCTACATGTTTACTAAAAAGCTTATAATGACAATATATACAAGTATAATTCACTGTTTTAGTTAGAGTTAGTACAGCTGGGGATAATGGGAGTGGAAATTGAATTGTAGATATTAAAATATAACCAGAGTGCTGAAAAAATGATCTGATTAGGGTGCTAAATTAAAAGTGATATCATTTCATCAGGATATTATAACCCTGCTGTTGTCCTCGGGTCAATTTTGACTGAGGACAATCTCAAAAATGAGCTATAGTTTCATTTAAATGAGGCTTTTTGGCCATAATTACCAAAAATATGTGCAAAACCTGTGGTAATAAGTTGGAATGAAGTTGGCTAAAAAGTTCTATACCTTATGTTTTATAAATAGTCAAACCAAACTGGGTCAAATTTGAGCCATGAACACAAGAGTTGCACGGTTCAGATGGTTCAATCAAAAGTGCAAATGTCAACCTCATGTTGGCGCTACAGTCAGTAGGACTCATGCTCTGGGAGAAATTCATGTCTGACTGATAGTTGTTGGAATATTTCCAACACTGTCATAGAGCAATGCCTCAGTTGTGTCTAATAATATAATTGTATATTGTGTGCTGACGTCTAGTTAATGATAACATGCCAACATGTTATCATATTATTTTACATTTTCAGCTTTTTCTATTGTGATGGAAATGACAATGATAGCAGTAAAAGCTGATGCTCTGTCTCTCTTAATAGAAGTGCGTCAGTTTCATTTTAACTAGGCCTTTATTTAAAAGTTGGATTGTTCCTGTTTGTACATATATGTAACTATCCATTTAGTTTTCTTGACAACTTCTAAATGGAGCATAGTGTTCATTCAGAGCACTGAAGATGCATCATATCATCTGTTGTGACATCACGTGCATCATATTTGAAAGTTTCATCAGCCAACATGTTTCTGTTCTCTCTATATTCTGAAATCAGATATTTTATTAAATATATTTCTATATGCATATTGATATTTCTTACCTGTAAATCTGGCACTTAAGGTGCATTTGGACCATTGTGCAGTGTGTAAAACCATGTCATTTTCACAGTTCAGTGAAATAATAAGAAAAAGTAACGATGAAAAAAAAGCTTCAATAAAACATGACCTACAGTATGTCACATGCCATCACATTTTTTCCTGTCTGTCATTTATGTGCTGCACACAGAGCACGTATGACATGAAAAAATTATTTGAAATATAAATATTCACCCACACACACAGTGCTGTGTGTGTGTGTGTGTGTGTGAGAGAGAGAGAGAGAGAGAGAGAGAGAGAGAGAGAGAGAGAGAGAGAGAGAGAGAGAGAGAGAGAGAGAGAGAGAGAGAGAGAGAGAGAGAGAGAGAGAGAGAGAGAGAGGAGAGAATACACCTGTTTAACATTCTTGTCAAGACTTGTCTCTTTGTGCTGTGGAGCTGGCCTTGATCATGTGACTCCTACTGTCTTGTACCAATGCCACTGATCCGCTGTGCCAGGCTCTAGTCTCAGCCACTGTCACTGTTAACCTAAAGCTATAGCAGTGTCTGTTCAGCTACTATAGTACTATATATATCATGTAGTATGCAGGTCTGTAATATCTGCACAAAAATCCAGACAGTGTCACACATGCACATCCATGTGAAAGGACGCATACAGATGACAACTTCTCCCTCTATCTCTCTCTCTCTCTCTCTCTTTTCCAGTGTCCCATTGTCCTTCAGACAGCATCAGTGTAACCTGCACCCCTCCCCTGGGCCCGGCCCGGTGAGGCTGCTACACCCAGTAAAGCAGAGACAGTAACAGAGCACCATGAAATGAGTATAGAACTAGCTCCACTGCTGAGCTCAATCATAGAGCAGCAACATTTACTGACACTGGACATTAACTGACTGCTTTCATGATGCATACATTACTGGCACAACCCACTTGTTCCCAAATTGTCAGTCTCCTCCAGCGCAGCTTTGCTGGACTGTCTAATGAAATGGAAAATGACAGCAACATCTTAACTGCACAGTAAATTAATGGAGAAATCCAGTTTGTGTCATTTTGGTGTATTTGGCCACAGAGTCCATCTGTTATGATATTATTGTGTTCAGCACAATAATTGCTGAGATATCAGTGGAGGCATCAGTAAAAAAAAGAAATCCCCCCGGGGGTAAGAAACACCAGCAGCCACACAATCAGACAGGTTAGTTATTACTTACTTTGATGAACTGTGTCTGTGTTTTTTGTTTATTGTCCATAAACTAAAAGGTCTTTTTCTCTGTTTGTGTCCAGCTTTGTTCCAGATGTCATGTCCAGTTCAACAGGAAGTTTCATAATATCAGTGAACACTTAAAGAGGTCCCAGCTGTGTGTGTGTGTGACTTTGGGAGAATGTCATCAAATGAATTCAAACTTCTTAGGAAACATCCTGTTGACTTGGACGTGACGTCTGGAACAAAGCTGGAAAACAACTGGACGATTCTGAACCTCATGATTTATGTCCATCGCCAACTTTCCATGCCAACATAGGAAGCAGAGTTCACGTTATTCGAATATTTTCCATCACTGACTGAATGTTTTAACCCTTACATACTGTTCAGGGTCAAATTTAACCCATTTTTACATCTGACAGCGGTTAAAAACACAGTAAAACAAGTCTTTTAGACTTTTCCTAATGTGACCCAAAGACCCAAAAAATGGAAATAAAATGCTTTTTTTTTAATCAAGTATGTATTAATGAATGATGGGGTATTTAACTATGGTAACTGGTGTAGAAACTAGGGTGGCAAAATTCTGGGAATTTTCAAAGTTGCAAACTTTCCATGGGAATTAACAGGAATAAACTGGAAATTTATAAAATTGCATGTTAGCATAGAACAAGGAATTTTAATATAGTTAGCAAAAAAACATCTTGTAGCATAATGTTGGTCAAAACAACCAGATTTATTACAAATACAATCACATGCACATAGCATATTACTCAATAAAATAACTGAATAAAGTGCTAATCACAAATAAATCAGTCATTATGTTTTGGTTTTTTTAAATTGTATTAGTTTGCATGCATGTCTGCTTATGAGAAAATAAAATGTTTATATTTATGTTTGTATACAGTTGATAGTTTTTATAAATTACCCCAAATTTCCAGTCAATTCCCGTGAATTCCCATGAATTCCCAAATACCCAAAATTTCCGGAAAATTATTACATTTTCCGCTCCTTTGCTACCGTAATAGAGACTAATAATGAGTCAGAAGATGAACAGAATGTTAAGGGTTAAATAATGACAAAATCTGAAGTCTGTCCATCATTTTGACAGGTTACACTGAGGCTGAGCTACTGTACCTTTAAGTTTTTCACACCCCTGTTCAGTAGGTGGCAAGTGTGCATATTAATGAGCTATGATCTAATCTGGTCTTATCTTTAGTTTCACAGACATGACCTTGTTGTTTAGGTGGCTTCTACCATCACTACACAGGCTACCATTGTAAATATAACATAATGTAATGTCACAGCAGCTGAGTGTCGGAGGTTTAAAAAGCACAATAACTGTAACAGTGTTGATAAAAGAGGGACTGACTGGAGGATGCAAACAACAGCTGATAACATGGGGTAAGAGAGGACTTGATGAATGCTCCAGGAGAGGTGGAGACGAAACTAAGTGAGGAGTCACATGGCGGCGTGTTCTGTGACATCACACTGACACAGGCAGAGGCGCGAACCTTTAAAATTTTGGGGTTAGGGTTATTGGTACTATATATCATAGAAGATTCCCTTCAGAATAAGGTGATCTCAACACTGGATACAACACATCTCTCTATCCAGGTGCTGACAGCGTGTTGAAGAGCTACAGAATGGATGCTTTGGAGCGAGTCAGTTACCTGTGCAATAAATGACTAGCATTGCTCTTATTCACACACACCAAATTAACTCTTCAAAATAAAATAAACAACTTCTTATCTTCCCACATGCCTTTATTACACTTACATTGACCAATGAATGACCAGAATTGCTCTTAATCACACACACCACTTCCTGTTAAAACTAGTTCCGCTGCATATGAAAACTTAGTGCTGGGTTATTTGCCCTGTTTGTAGTGCATTCTACCACTCAGCAGCTTTTTAGGCATGTTTCTGTTATTTGCCAGCAGACAGAATTGACAAGGAGGCACTTTCACTCAATACAAAGTCAATGGAGAGTGATGAATTAGGCAGTGGTGGATTTGATGGAGCTCTGTCTCTATATTGTCATTTTTTTCTTCTACGCCTTCCACTTACTAAACATTTGTTGGTTAACTGGTCATCATTGCCTACACCCAGACTTTTGCATTGGTATAATGTCATTTACAAATCCATCCTAGGATTGTTACATTTATTTTACCATTTATTTTAGATTCGTTGTATACATCTGATCATGTGACTGCTATTGCTTCTTAACCTGTCAGACTTTGTTGTAGTGATGCCCCCATGTCAGCAATTATTTTGAAGACTACAATGTCATTGTAATGGATAGAAACAATGGCCAAACCTATAGAAATAAGATCCAAGTTGTAATAAACCGTAATAATCCTTTAACCACATCATTTTTTGAGGGTCTCAGCTGATTTTATTTGTAACATTTAAATTCTAAATAACCCCTTTTTTTAAAGAAATGGCCATGAGGATACTTGCAAAACATCCCTATTTTGTGACCTATTGCATGTTGAAAAAGCCTCACTAAAGCGGAGCTAACCTGCTTGCCTTAGCTCCCCTAAGGCTGCTAAAGGAAGAACTCACTTATCCAAGAGGATTGACTGTATACTTGCCTAGAGCTGCAATTAAAAAAAGAGCATTTGCCCCCCTGATATTTTAAGAAGGATTGGGTTAGGAGGAAGAGTGACATTTTTAAGCCAGCTAAGGATTTTGATATATATATATATATATATATATATGTATAAATATAAAGGTGTTTTCTTGGCGTACAAAGAGGGCTATCACCAAATGAAGAGTTTGGAAGAGTATTGGACTCACATAGATTTCTATTATCTCACTCCAGAGATGGTGAGCTCTTGAACTTTGAAAATGGATTAAAAACATCTTTTTCAAGGATTTCAGATTGAGCTTTTGGCTCATTTGGGGCTGAAAGGTCAACAATGCAGTAAAGATCTGGTCTTAAAGCCATTAAAATAAAATAAAAATCCCAGTTGTTGGTGTAAAAAATCTAACACTGTGGGCTGATGTGATCATGTTTCTTGGTAGAGGCATCAAAATGTAATACTCTTAAGCTTGCACTTTTTTTTCTGAGCACGCAGGATGGAAGAGAGAGATGTAAATAATGAGGAAAAAGATTCACAAAAAGTGGCGTCGGTATATTCCAGAGACACCAGAAGGTGCCGGGGTGAGAAACACGTTGAAAGAGAGCGTACACCAAGAGGGAATGACGGGCATCGAAAGAGAAAAGGATGAGCGAGATGAAAGATGGAAGAGAGAGGGGAAGCCGCTAATTCGGTGGCCGGGCAGGCAGGCGTGGAGGAAGGGATTTGGACTGAGCTCTGGTCCAGATCCCTGCCTGTTAGACTGACACAGCAACAACCCTGCCACCGGCATAATCCTCCAAATCACCCCCTCCACCACGGGAGCAGAGACAAGCAAGGACTGGAGGGGAGGATTGTGTGCGAGGAAACAAACGGACGGGTGAGGGAAAAGGGAGAGGGGGGAAAGGAAAGGAAATAAGGGTAAAAAGTGGAGAAAAAAAGGAGGAATGGATTGAATTGACAGATAAGGAAGAAAAGATGTGAAGAAATGAAAGAGAGATAAAGGATGGACGGGTGAGAGCTGAGCACTGTGTACAGAATCAAGTGGACAGATGATAAAGGAGAGGCGAGGGGAGCAAACGCGAGAGGAATAAAGAGAGGGAAGGGAAAAACAACAGAGGGCCAAATTGGCTGAGAAGGATGCAAGGAAGACAGCAAGAGAGAGAGAGAGAGTAGAGACAGATGAGATGGGGACACCGAGCGAGGGACACCAAGAATAAATGAAAGAAGGAGAGAGACAGAGAGAGAGAGAGAGAGGGAGAAAGAGGGGGGTGCTTTGAGCTGGTGTTTTAGCTCCATCCAACAGCGGGTCTCGCTGGCACTAATGAGTGTGGCTGCTCTCGGGAGTGTGTGTGTGTGTGTGTGTGTGTGTGTGTGTGTGTGTGTGTGTGTGTGTGTGTGTGTGTGTGTGTGTGTGTGTGTGTGTGTGTGTGTGTGTGTGTGTGTGTGTGTGTGTGTGTGTGTGTGTGTGTGTGCAGAGACAGAACGTGTGTGTATGGATGCTGCGAGTGGTGGGGGTGGGGAGGAAGAGTGTTTGCCTGGCACTGCCAAAGCACCCCCACTCCCTCCTCCTCCTCCCCAACAAACCACCACCACCACCCGTTTCTGCCTTGCTGCCTCCCCTTTCATCCCTCTCTTCTCCTCTTCCTCCCTCGCTCATTAGTATGATTGAATAGCCCCCCCCCTCCCTCTTTCGTCTGCTATCTGCCAGGGTCAGTGCACATACATAGCATTTCCAAACCCGATACAACATGCACCCCCACACACCCCCACCCTCCCACCACATCTCTTCCTATCTTTCTCCCCACAAAACATGCACTGCCTTTGGGCACTTCTTCCAGGAAGGTTGGCCTCGCTCCCAACATCCAAAGAGCTGGAGGTTGTGGCCTTTAGTAAGCCTCCTCTCAGTCCTTTTACCACCTCTCGTGGAAACAAAGGACTGGCTGTTGTTGTTTTTCCACACCAACCATGCTCCTTCTCTCCTCTGCTTGTTCCCTTCCAACCCTCCCTCCTTGCTCCCACAGGCTCTCCTCCTGAAACCAGGTCTGCCATTGATTGTTAAAGGGTGTGAAAGGGCAATCAATAAGGCTTTCCTGGTGCGAATGGAAACTATAGAGCCTATATGGATGAACGGGAGGGTCTAAATCGGTCATTGGGCTTGAGGTGGTGTATGGTGGGCTTTTTCTGTACGTTGGCACAATGAAAAGTAAGCAAAGGAGAGGAGCACTATGCCGTACAATAGCATTCAGTATGACTTTACACACAGTCGCACACACACAGACACACTGCCCCTCCCACCCCCCCGATGAGGGCCCTCTTTAAAAATTCATTCAGTCAATAATGACCCTTCGCCCTCCCAGCCTCTCCTAGGAGCCAGCATAGCTACCTCCTCCCACACAGCCTCTCTTTTTCTCGCTCTCCTTCTCCATCCCTCGCTTTCGGAGCCACACATAACTCACGCACACACACACACACACACACTCCTAACTCTCTCATAAGCCCATGCGCGCACACTCCTCCTCGTCCTCTCGGCCTTAAAGCCAGGGAATCCACCTAACGCTTTTTGACGGTGCTGTGGCATCACCATTAGTTATGCTAGCACGACAAGCTAAAGCGCCACACTTGCTTCACACTACCTGCATGCAGCGGTTACATATTTCATGATTAACTGTAGTGGTATTTTCTAGTCGGACGGATTTTCAAGCAGTTTCCCTTCAAACGACGGAAGTAAAGAGTCACCTTGTGGCTTCGTCAGTGGCTCAACAAATTAGCTATGCTATCTGGTGGCAAGGCCAGCACAGATAAGCGTCATGGTGCTCAGACGATGGGACTTTGATCCAGTCAGCCATGTTGTCTGCTCTCCTCCAAGATAGCTCCCATTTATCTGATTACTCAAACCGCTGGATCACGCATCTTGTACCAA
Source organism: Scomber scombrus (assembly GCF_963691925.1). Lineage (NCBI taxonomy): Eukaryota > Metazoa > Chordata > Actinopteri > Scombriformes > Scombridae > Scomber > Scomber scombrus. The sequence continues at coordinate 23,878,932 of NC_084988.1, forward strand.
AAAAGAAAAAAAACATTCAAATATATATTTTAAGAATATTGGAAAGGGCCTCAAGACCTGGTTGAGAAACAACAAATTAGATATAGCCAAAATCTGGGCTGAGAGCCAAGCTTCTCTTCATAGCATGTGTGTCACTGAGTTATTTTGTGTTCCTGCCATGTCTCAACTTCATTTGATGGTTATGCAGAGTAGAGCTACTTATCTGGCTTTCCCATTCAAATTGGATGATAAAATGGACTTTTAATTGACTTAGCAAAGAATAACCTGATATGTACAAAGAGTAGAAACTAAATCTTTAACTTTATTCCTATAACACATTTAAAGGATCAGTCTGGTGATTTTTTATTTATGTTTCTTACTGTCAGAAAATGTAATGAAAAGACAAAACCGAACAATGACTTGATCATAATAAGTATTGTTTGTGTATCTGCCCGATAAAGTGCACCATTGAGTCCAACTGTTAATTGTGCACATTGTTGCACTGGCGGGCATGTTCCTTTATTACAATGAACATGGGAACTATAGTTTATTTTTAGACAATTCCACATGTACCATAGCTGTTGTTTGAAATACTTACGAGAGCACCAAATACATATTAATCTGCAACAAATACACTTGTAGCATATGTATCACCAATACACACTATTAACACTACTGGACCAGTTCTAGGTTCTAATGGAGTGGGGTAACAAATACAATTGAGCCAGAGACAAGGTGATTTAAATTCAAAAGCCGGCACTTTACTGGAAGTAAATAAAAATAAAAACACTGATTTGAATCAGTCAATAACCTGTAGGTACCAAAAATAAGTTTCTTTCACTTTCACCTCTTTTTTCTCACCTCAGTTTTTTCCTAGGTTAGAGATAATTTAGTTCAGGCAACCCACCCTAGTTAAATGGTTTATTTAGCTTAGATAGTTTAGTTATGTTAGACCGGTCTGTAACTATCTTATTTGAGGTTTATTTTGGTTCAATTATCTTCCTGAGTTAACTCTTTTTTTCTCTTCTCACAGGTAAGAGAATAATAACACCTTTCTAAACCAAAATGAAGTCTAACGCTTATACCTCTAATCACAACAATGACAATTATGAAGAACAAAATACAAAATGTAACACTTCAACTCAGAATTCAAAGTTCAGTTACTGTATACTTCAGTTCAGAGTTTAGTTTCTATGCACCCAGATCAGTTCAGAGTTCAATTTATATGTACTCCAGATCAGTTCAGTTTGAAAAGAAGAAATGTAATCTAATACTCCTACCTCAGTCCATCCTCGCGCAGCGGATCCTCTCACTAGCATGATGAAGATGAACTCTTGTCTTTTGAAACGAAGTCCGCGGGTCTGGCTCGCCATCTTGTGTCCTGGGCGTGTGTGTAGTGGGGCTGGGCGATATGGACAAAATCAAATATCACGATATTTTAGACCAAATACCTGGATATCGATATTACAACAATATTGTAGAGATATCTGTCGATGCTTTCACAAAATATTTACACTATGAAATCTTTCATAAATAATCATCAGTAATGTGGATATAATGAAAAAGTGGGTAAAAAGTAAATAACAGAAAAGCTAAAACAGTCTGGTAAATTCAGAAAATCACATATTTACTGCAATGCAGCCTTTAAAGCTGGGAAAAGACAACTCTGATGATATATCGCGGTATCCAAAATCTTGTCTCATATCACGATATCGATATAATTTCAATATATTGCCAGCCCTAGTGTGTAGTCTCGCGCGCACACACACACTCCACAGGAGAAACTCCTCTTCAAGTTCAAACTTCAAAGGGGAAAACAACACAAAAAACCTGACCTGTACGACAGGTCATAAGAAAAATAAATAAATTGTGTCAATATAATTCAAATCAATAAAGTTTTACAATTAGCGTGCATCGTAACATTCCTGCTAGGTGTTCACCAGGCCGAAAATAGCGACGACGGGAGCGGCATCTTTCATCTCGCATCTCCGTCTTTTACACATAATAAAACTTAACTTCTCTTCCTAACACAATATAACACAACACACAATATAGACTCTTTTCAATTAACAACACAACACTCACTCTCAATTGTTTCCCTTAATAAACCGAAAATATTACCTGCTAAACAGCTTGCGTTAATAGCTTTCGCCACGCAGTCGCAACGTTAGCATTTAGCTAGCATCCGCAAGTGTAAACATTACAAACAGTATTACAATAAAATAAGTTGAAACTCACCAAAACCGTTGTGGTTTGATTAGATAAGGCTCTTGTGAATCACCAACCACGTACAGTAGTTATTATTTTTCAGGTCTTAAATCACTCTCTGGAAAAAACATTCATTCATTTGTTTCTCTGCTCATCTCATCTCATCTGCTCTCAGGTCAGTTCTGCATTATATACCAGGGTCATGCCAGGGTCATGCCAGGGTCATGAATCTCTTAAAGGGAAAGTACCGTTAAAGCATTTTATAACGGCCTATTTTTAAACCTTCCCATGAAATTATTATCACACAGTTTTTTAACGACTCTTATTGAATCAAATGTGACATTTTAACTGTTTTAACTTATTTATGCATTTTAATGAATTGTTTGTATTTATTCATATTTTTTCTGTGGGTTACACACTATTTATATATGTTAGAGGAATTTTGCTAAAAATCACAAAAATGACATTTTTTAAATGAAACTACATATTTGAGAGTTTTAAGTGTTCAGTAGGAACCAATGGGATTGGGGCTGAGTGTTCTCTGACTGTTGATGGTTTTGATCTTCTCATTGGATTTGTTGACAATTTTACAATAATACCACCTTTTTCACTCAAAAAAAGATGTATTCCTTCTTGATGTAGTAACATAAAAGTACCAGAACAAATACTGAGCACATCAAGATTAGTGACCCTGTTGTAGTTCACATCTTACATCTTATGGTATTGCAATAATATTCTATTTTCTTTTTCTAAGGAGACTGACTTTTTTGCTGTGATAATGTTGGATTATCTGAATAAATTTGATTACTTATATCTGTTCATTTATCTGCTCCTAATAATAATAATGATAAATTACATTTATATAGTGCTTTGTCCTGATACCCAAAATGCTTCACGGTGAAGGGGGGAAACTCACCCCAGTCTTCATCAATGTGCAGCACCCAACTGGGTGATGCACGGCTGCCATTTTGCGCCAGAACCCCAGAATCAGCTTGAGGTGGAGAGAAAGGAAACACTGAGCCAATTACACAGGGGGATGATTAGGGGGCCAGATGGAGAGAGCCAGTTTGGGAATGTTTGCCAGGACACTGGGGAACCCCCTACTCTTTGTGACAAGTGCCATGGGATCTTTAATGACCACAGTGAGTCAGGACCTGGGTTTAGCATCTCATCCGAAGGACAGCATCACCAGCAGCACAGTGCCCCCGTCACAGCACTGGGGGCAATGGGGCTTTTGTAAGGACCAGAAGGAAGACTGCCCCCTACTGGCCCACCGACACCACTTCCAGGGGCAATACAGTTTCTCCAAGGAGGTCTCCCATCCAAGTACTAACCCACACCTGCTTAGCTTCAGTTATTCAACAGATAATGAAAACAAAAAATAGAAAAATAGACAGAAAAATAAACAGAAAATAGAAAACATTTTTTATAAAATAAAAAATATATTTATTTAAAAATATTTTTCTCAATGTTTTCTAAAACCTTCAAGTCCATCCCCATCCCCACAAAGCATTCTACATGTCCTCCATCCACACTAAGCCAACAAGCATATGGGAATGCTGACCTAAAACACTGCATTCACCTTTGACTCCACCTGTGTCTGTTTCCATTACCACCCATTACCACCGTTCACATTTTCAAGAGGAGGTCCCTGGTGGCACCCTGTTCCCCGTGCGCTCAGCGGGGCACCGCTCTTCCTCTCCAGCACTCCCTCCTTCCATTCATCCATCATGAGTATGCTGCTAAATGGAGCAGAGCGCCTCGCCTCTGACCCCTTTCAATGAGCCATGGGGTCTTCCAGGGGTGGAACGCTCCCACGGTCCCGATGGGAGCGATTTGGAGCGATTTGGAGCGACCCGCTCACATCAGTGATGTCCCATAGCATTCAGGGTGCATTAAGCTCCTGGACATCCCCTCCATCTAGACCTCTCTTTCTCTCTGCTTGTAGACATCCTTTTCTCTCTTCTTACACATTGGTTCACATTAAAAGGTGGGATAATGAAGAGAAAACATATTAGGCAAAGATGATACCTTGTTCTCACCATCCATATTTTTGTTGTTTTAGCCAGAAGAAATTGCTTTAAAGATGTTATTGCCAAAATATCGTAATCAAAAATGCATGACATCTAAAAAGTGAAAGCAGAAGGATGTGAAGGTTACTTTAAACAGTTCACTGATATGGCATTTATTTGAGCAATTCAATTTCAAACTTTGGTTTGTTGGTTTATTTATATTTGATAAACATATAATCTCAATATCTGCAATATCAAAGTAAAAAAGACCATAAGGATTGAAATCTTACAACCAACTGAATACGTAACTGTGAAGTTGTATCAATAATTGGCTTTTTTCACTTTGAAAACACTTAATGTCACTTCATCTCTTTATAATTTAGTGTAATTTTAACAGCTTGATTTTAAGGTTGTTGTTAATACTTAGCAGGAATCATGTTTATCTTGGTCATCTTACTTATGCTAATGAATACTAAAGACAAAGTATAGCTGAGGCTGATGGAAATGTCCTTAGTTATATTGTTTCTGTATTGGACAAACTTACATTTTGACCTACTATGGTATTATATGAGTGGATCACCAAAGTTCTTTCTATTTGTGGCAGATATGAATGTTTGAATCAAATTTTGTGCCAGTCCATCTTGTAGATATTGACATATTTAATTGAGTGAGATAACTTGGACCTGCTGGTGGTATTAAACGTAAAGTCAGGGAAGACTAAAGTATTCATCCTCTGGGCCCCATAGATATCTAAATTTCATATCAATCCATACAATAATTGTTTCACTCAAAACCACATATCACAACAGCATGGTGGTGCTAGAGGATGGCTATTGGTTAGATCTCTCCTTGTTATTTCATAATGGGCTATTAGCATCGCTAATAAAAAACAATCACAAAAATTCAGAGATAAATGTTTATAGTAATTCAGCACTATAGATTCAGTGGTATTTATATATAAATATTTGATCATTACGTTTTAAGTTGTTTATACATTTTAAATGATTTTGGCCTTTCTTTGCTTCCATACAATAACATATTTTAGTCTATCTTGCTGTTGATTTTTACATATTTGTCTATGTCCACTGGCAGCAGACTGTAAAATCCCAGTCCTTGTGGCACATCGTTCCATTACCCCTGAAATATCCCCACTTCGCTACTTACCCTCCCTTAAATACTCCACTCACCCCGTCTACCACCTGTCCATCCCATCAACACGTCCTCTTCCTTCACCATTCTTCCTGCCACCCATCCATCTGCTTGTCTTGCTCCATCCATCAGTGTATTTATTCCCCCCTCTATGCCTTTAGCACTTCCCCCGTCCATTATTCCATCCATCCCTTCCTATTTCCCTCAGTCCATTCAACTCTTCCATCCATCTATGCTATCTTCCTTCCATCCCTCATTCCCCCCCATCCATCCTTTCTTCTTGTCGCTTTCTTCCGGGCTAAGAGGTCATTTCTTTCCAGCAGTGACAGAAATGTGACAGTCAAAGCCCTCCAACCCTGACTTTAAGTCACTCAGGTCAGGGAAGAGGGGAAGGCAGAGTCTGCACATGGTCCAAATAGATGAGAACTACCGTAAAAAATGGTGTATAAGTCGCACCTTTATCGCAATATTTTTTTCATTTAGAAGTGCGTCTTATACACCGGTGTGTCCTATTCACCTTTAATATACAGAGAGAGGTTGGATCTGCATATGATTATAGGTATGTAAAAGGCTGTCCACACTGAGAACAATAACTATAACAATAAGTTTAATTTTAAACATAATGATGTGAGCTTCCACATTTATAACTTCCTACGAAAAGCAGTGTCAAGCACACGCTGCACGCTCCAGCTGTTTCGGCAGCTAATGAAAATAGGTAGGTTATTGTATGCTGTATGGATAAAATATTCTGTTGATCAGAAGTATTTGGGGACACTTGTTGCTGATGTTTCAGTATTTACAGACCAAACTGATGTTGAAGCGCGATGTGCAAAAGCGCGACTGGGGTGCAGTTGTCTTTTTGCGCACAGCAACAGCTCTCATGAAGAGTTTTTGGGACTCGAGTAAGCACACAGATACACACTGTATTAAATATGTGAAGTGACTGTGTTCTTTAACTCAGCCTAACCTGAATCCAGTCAGAGTTTATATACCGGTCCAGTTCAGTTAAGCAAATCATTACCGGACAATTAATTATTAACCCCACACTGTTTGAGGTGTAATATGTGTGTTTTATTGTTTTTCTAATAAAAGTACATTGAGAATATACATATGTGTTTATAAAATGAATAACTACTGGTACATTTAAATAAACCAGTCTGTAATAGAAAAATGTTTTTCCCAGCATGACACCCCCCCAAAATAGACTGTCTTATACACCGGTGGAATTTATTCAATGTTTTTACGGTAATTCTACCATTAATTTAAAGATTCATTCCACTTATAACACATTTCTTTTTTTCTTGAGAGTGAGATGAGAAAATAGATCTGTGCGCTGAAAACAGAACCAGAACATGTTTAGCTTAGATTAGCATAAAGACAAGAAGCAGAGTGAAACAGTTAGCCTAGCTCTGTTCAAATTGACACAATCCACCTACACACCTCTAAAGCTCACTAGCTTTTTCAGTAATGATTAGTGTAACGAATTACAATATAAATTCAGTAATTACAATAATCCCAATAAAGCTCTGTTACTTCAACATTTTTTTGGGTAAGCTAGCTCGCTGCCTTACCAGGAGTTTGAGTGGTGGCTAACGGAGCTAAGTCGCTAAGAGCTAAGAGCTACATTAAGACAGCTCAGTAAATACCTCTAAACTGGAAACTAGCTGCTTGTTAAACCATTATTTCTTGTTTTCTGCATCACCAACCGTTAAATACACAGATGTTTAAAGGCTCATTGACAGAAATGGGTTGAGTAACTAAAGTTATGTAATGAGCAATGTAACTAATTACTTTGCTATTGACAAATTTGTGATTACTTTGATTCATAAGTAATGTGCTAGTGTAAAGTACTAGCCTAGCACTGCTAATTTAATTAACACTTTGTTGCTTGTTTTGTTTAATTCAATTAGTGGATGTAAAGTGAGTTGCATAGTGGTAACTGTGTTAACTGTGCAGCTTCTTGTCACAGTGTGTTTACCATTGTGCCTGTACAAGGTTCTATAGCAAAACCTTTGCTCACCGACAATATCTGGCAACCCACGCTCTACGTTAAGAAAGTGCACCAAGTTCTGGGCAGATGGTTGTGAACCAGAAAATAGTTCCAGCACAACACTCCGCATAAGACTTCTAACTGTTGTTTCTACCGTTTTCTGTTTGTGTATGTGTTAAAACAAACAAGATCAAATGTGTAATGTATTCAGCTTTAGAGGTGTTGGTACATTTTTAAAATTTGGACTCAGCCAAGCCAGCTGTTTCCCTGTTTCTAGTTTGTATGCAAAGCTAGGCAAACCACACCATGACTCAAACCCCATACTGAACACACAGATATGAGATTGTTTGCTAATCTAACTTGCTGAATGATAGCACAAAAGCTAAATGTCGATTGCTTTAATTTTTGTAATTTTTCTCATCACTCAGCTGTGGATTGATGTATTTGTGACAGTTATCCGAAAAAAATACTGACAAATATTAACATATCACACATACATATCTATCCACAGATAGAAGTGCCTAGTGCAGTCGTGGAGCTGGGTTTGTTAAAAAAAAAAAAAAAAAAATCCCTCTGAGGAACAATCAGGCCCACCCAAACACAATTATTTGACAAGCACACAATCAAGCCATTTTAGACGCAGCACCTGGATTCTTCTCCGAATCCCTTGATGCATGGAGCAGTGAGAGAGCAAAACAAAGAGTCTGCGTCGTCAGCCTGCAATTGAATCCTCCATTGTAATCCCCTAGTTTTTAATCAAGGCATATAATTACTGCCTATAATAAAGCATTAGCACTCATACCCTAAATTATGATTGCACAGAGAAATTGTGATAATTTCCTTTTCCTGGATCTAACCCTTTCCCTGCCAGGTTCATTATAGCTACTTATAGCTCTCAGCGACGGCATAATATCAGCCCTCAAGTCGGGCCATTTTGTACCTTGTTCCACAGGTGTCCAAGACAGTTCTTAACAAATGTACCTCTGCAGCACCTCACAGAGTGAGAATAGCACTGAATGAATGTGGCAATCAGTGCTTCATAGGTACGAAAGAGTCATAGAGGCTGATTGCACGGTGGGATCTGCAGAGCAAAGCTCCTCAGACTCTCCATGCTAGGAATAACAAGCTCCATCGCACACAGTGTGAAACAACAGACTGCTAATTGGAATCAGCACGCCTCACCCTGAGCTTATTCTAATATCTGCCTGCTGCCTGCTTTGTGCTATAGGTAAGGATTGAGGGTGTACTGTTGCAGCTGTTGTCCATGTAAGATGCAGATCTATTCAGAGGCGGATTTATTAATGATGCATCGTGCTGGAACGCCCATTATGAAATGACAAGGAGAGCCTATCTTACCAATTTTGCAACATACTGAATTTGACCTGAGTATGCCTTAACACCTACATCTCTGCATTATCCACTGTAATTGTTTACACTGTAGTTAATTCAAATATAGATATGAATACCAACAAGCCCTCTAAATAAACTACAAAACACGCCAACACACAAAGGCTTTTTTTTGATGACACCACTATTGGCAGTATGACATTGTTTATCTAAGCCATGAATAACCATTACACATCACTGCTGAAAAATAATCAGTTTATGATGTGATGATGCTATCGTTAGTTAGTTATGGTTAGTTAAGTTTTGGTTTGGTTTAGTTTACACACAAAAAACACGAGGGAATCATTCTAGTTTGGGTTAAAATGATTGTTTTAAGGTTAAAAAACCTGCACCATTATGGTCACAATCACGTGCTGGGGGTCGATGGTTGGGTTATGAAAACATTGGACTTTCTTCATAATCGTTTCCTAACCCTTACCAAATTGCCTAAATCTAACAAAACCTCAAGCACAGCATTGTTACATCATAAAATGTTGTTGTTGTTGTTTTTAACAATTTCTTACTTCCCTCCTACAGCTATCATCTCCAAGCCCATTCATTCAATGACATAGATCTGCTCACAAATAGACAGCATGATTTCACTTTTTAAAAAAACATCTAGGAACTGTAGTAACAGGTTTAAAAAGGTTTTAAAGTATTTGATTTTCTGACTACACAGGCAATACTTAGTAGTTAGTATTATCAAATCATTGTTTGTTTTTGTTCTTTTCATGGGAAGTGTTCACACATACACAGGGTTTGGAAGGTTACTTTGAAAATGTAATAGGTTACAGATTACTAGTTACTTTATTTAAAATGTAATAAGTAATGTCACTATTTCAATTACTTAATCAAAGTAGTGTAACTTATTACATTTGATTGCTTTTTCATTACTTTTCTAATTTTCTAACGTATGTTTTCAACTGTTAGGATAAGGGATCCCATTAAGCACCAAAATCTAAGTTCAGGTGGCCCCAATTTACCTTTTAAAATGAAAGACAGATTTTGGCTGCAATTGGGGTAAAAAAAAGAAAAATCCATATCCTAACTTTCTGCTTAATTAATATGTGGCATGATTCTTTCTGCATTGGCACCAGAAGTTGGCACTGGACATGAACTGTGTATGATCATAATTCCCAGGAGAACTGAGCTGACCTGACTGTTGTAAAATGTCTTATTGATTATAGAACAACGGTTAGCCTTTCGGTCAAGGAATCGAATACATATCGTTCGAGCTGGACCTTCAGCACACTCCTACACGTACACCTTCCAGCACAGCACTATGCTACTCTGGTATGGCTTCTTGAATGAAGATCCCCCCCTCCTTACACATTCTTCTTCCATGTGTTCCAATGGAAGGGTTAACCACATACGGCAGCAGTTAACATTTCACAGATATGCTATTCAGAGCCTACACTGAGCTCCATTTGCATGTTCAACACGGCAGCACGGAGAACGCAGTGTTCCTGCACTGCAAACACAAAGACTAATGTATTCTCTCTTAACTCATGCACACAGCCCAACACAAACTCACACCGGGGCGCTGCCCACATACTATTCACATACTCATGCAGGGTCATAGATTCATAACGTATGTATGTTCACATGTGTGACTGCACGCATACATACAAAACAAGCTGCATATGTGCAGATGCGTGAGCCAGCACACATCATGTATTCACCTACACACACACACAAACACACACACACACACACGTATATTGACTGACATCTAACTTAAAGCTAGACCTTGTTGAGTTATGTAAGATTACAGCTTTGGGATTCCAGCAATCAAATGCACATCAAGTTGGCCAAAACACATATGTACGAGCACTTATAGATAAACACAGATGTCCTCATTATGCACGCACAAGCACCATCAACATCAGCTCAGCCACGAGCTTCTCTTCCTGTCACAAAATCAACAAAATTAAATCTTCTGTAGGTTGTTCGATGGGGTGGGGGGGGGGGGATAAATAATGCAAAGCTGAGTGAGGAGAAACAAAGGAATCAGGTGACGGTGTTGTTTGTAATACAGTGTATCACAAACACCAAAGAATTCCAATGAACGGCCAGCGGAGAGAGGGATATGTGAGATAGTGGCATGTCTTTGCTTAGATTGTGTCCCTCTGCTACATGCGCTGGGTGAGGATGATAAATTACCCGATTTGACAATGGTGGGTGTAACCGCTATCATCCATATCTCAATAGCTTAACAAGGGTTATCATGTGCTGTTGTGGTGGGAATGATTGTAGGGGGGGTGCATTTTTTTGTGTGAGTTCATATCTGTATTTATGAGTGCGTGTGTGCGTGTGTTTGTTTTTGCACGTGCTGAAGTATGTGTGTGTGTGAAATGTTTGTGGTGGGGTGTTTGTGCGAAATCACACTCCAGCTGCCAATGCAGAGGCTGGCAGATCAAAGTGCCGATGCCAGTGTGTGTATATGTATGTGTGTGTGGTGTAAAGTGGTGACTGTAACCCCCCCCTCCCTTCCTAACAAGCCATTACAATCCTATTGATTCCTCATTAAAGCCCCCGGCTAAAAATACAGCCTGATGTTGCCGTTAAGGGGAAAGGAAACTGTACGTGTGTCATCCACTTGAGGAGCGAAGACTTGAACTCTGCACGTGTTGAGGAGCACGCCTACACAGCTAAATATACAAAAAAAGAAAACACACACACACACACACACACACACACATACCTGCAGGCACACTCCACAAACATGTTCACAAATGCTGCACTTTGCCGTCTTCACACACACACTCACACACACACATGCATACGCACACAGTCCACCCTTTGTATGATGTGTGACTGAGCGCATGTATCCCTCCTTGTTTTTTTTCCCTCCCTCTCTCTCCCCCCCCCCCTCCCCCCACCTCACCCCTTTTTAATTAAAGCATGCAGTAAGTGTGAAATTAACTCTCTCCTACACCAGGCCTGACAGCTCTGAGTGGGAGGAGGGAGAGAATCAGACGCCTTTGTCTCTGCACGTAATTAGAGAGATGGAGAGAGAAAAGAAGAAGGGGAAGGAGAGGGTGAAAAGAAAAGAAAAAGAAGACCAGTCATTCCACCACAATGAGATACCGGCAGTGAGACGGAAAGATAAAAAGAAAGGCAGGCCACAGAGAGAGAAAGGGAGAGAGAGATGAGATGAGAGGAGAGGAGGGGAGGAGGGCTCGGAAGATGATAAAGTGGAGGGAAGAAGATAAAGCAAGATGGAGAGGGGGATCAAGGAAAGGAGAGATTTGGGGTGGGAGAGGAGGGGTTGGGTGGTATGGATAGGGAGAGGAAGAAGGGAATAAAAGGGAAGAGATGGGGACAAGTGGAGAAAGCAAGAAAGAAAGAGAGAAAGAAAGAAGGAGAGAAAGGTGTGGGGGTATGTAGTCATTACCACCTGTGAAAAAAAGCGTTCATCCTCTAATGCCCGGGGATAATTTGACGATCCGCCGCCGCACTGCCTTGTTCTGCAGTGAGAGTGAGAGCCGTGAGAGAGAGAGAGAAAACCACAGAGCAAGAGAGAGAGAGAGAGAGAGAGAGAGAGAGGGAGAGAGAGAGGTAGCAAGAGTAGCGGCGGGGCTTGATAGATGGTACAATTTGGAAAAGGAGAGAGGCAGGGAGTCTTATGAGTTTAAGAATTGATGAAGACAAAATGGGCCCGGGTAGCAGGGGTAATAACTTGTGGGGCTTCACGCCGCTCCTTATGGGCCGTGTCCTGGCTCGGCCCGCCACTGATGGACGGTTTCCCCATCTTCCTCTGGTCGGGCCGAGCTTCCTCCTCCTCCCACCTCCACCTCCACCTCCACCTCCTCCTCCTCTGCAGCTGAAATGAGAAAAGGGGGAGGAGCATCGTGGCTAGCCGGAGGGGAGAAATAGGTGGAATGCAGCATCACGCGGGCGCCCACCGTCGTCGATTTGTCTTCATGATTTGAGTTTAAACTTGGATGCTGTTGCTACTGAACTTCTTCCAAACTGATGTCACATAGTTCCAAATCAGAGCTATAAACCAAGAACTGAGATGCAAAGTTTAATAAAAAATGAAGGATGAACGCGCATAATTAAATAATGAGGGAAAGTGTGTGTGTAGATGCACAACCAAATGTACAAAGTGCTATTTTTCAAAGTGTGAGACAACAGAAGAAGTCATCCAGTAAATCTGTTCATCATCAAGTGAAAGATGTGAAGTAACGTCGTATCGATGACAGTAGTTGTGTTCTTGATCAGAATTTCTCCACTTGTTTGCAAGAACAACTGAACAGCAGTTGAATATCTTGTTTTTGCTGACCTCCAGTGGTTAAACTTGTTATAACAGTCATAATAGTGTTGGGTTCGGTTACAGGTGCAACCAACTTGAAACCAACGTCTTCTTCTTCCGAAATTCACAAAAACTACATTACCACCATGACCTCTCATGCTAACACAAAGCTAGTACCGAGACACTGACTCTCACCCACAGTGATGTTTGTTAGTACGTTTTTCATGTCTGTCTTCCACATTTTGGTACATGGTATGATCAGTGGATCGTGTTCTGGTGTCAGACTTGAAGAATACTTGGCAGAGCCCCATATGTCTAGATCATACTCTGTATAGGTTACTTCTCGGGAAATACCTGACATGCCAGCAAGACTATATATGATGCTCACTCTCAGTCGCTGAGTATCATCACAATTGTATCTATCATGCATGATGCCTTGATGATCCGGGCCCACATTAAACGTGCATAAAGAAAGAACTCTTCATCCGCCTCATCTTTATATCTTCCAGATCATCACAGAAACATCTGCTCTCAATGTTCAAGCTGTGATACCGGACCGGTGTTTTATCAGGATGGAAACACCATCTAGTGCACCCATGGAGAGAAACGGGTTGTCTATATGTTATTTTGAGGCAGTTATTATTTGTACAACATGGTGTTATGATGGTCAAGACTCTATTTTTTGTTGTTGTTGATATTGTCGAGATATATAGATAGATAGATAGATAGATAGATAGATAGATAGATAGATAGATAGATAGATAGATAGATAGATAGATAGATAGATAGATAGATAGATAGATAGATAGATAGATAGATAGATAGACCCCAACACTGACAATGTTATTTTAAATATCAAAGACACAGTGTTCATACTATAAGCTTATAATAGCCTATATATTATGTCACAGTTTAAACCAAACAGTGTGTCTGTGAATTATGTGAAGTTGTTATATGGCACAACTACATATGCATATTGTATGACAAGATATGAATAATAAATGATCATATGAAGTGTTCAACATTCTAAAAGGGGCCGTTCTTTAAAGCCGATCTAATCAATCAATCTTCTTATTAACAATGGATCACTACTTGTATGTAAAAAAGTGCCCCACTTTACAGGGATGAAAAAGTACATCGGGAATAAGAGATCGGAAGATATAAGACATGATTTATTCATGATTTAGTCTGTTTCCATTGCACTTTGTCATATTGTCTTTTAATCAATACATTAGTTTTTGCAATATTTCAACCTTTTTGTTTTTAACCCTTTCATGCATGAATTATAGTAATCTCAGTCAGGAGCTTTTTTATTTCTCTTTAGGCATGAAAAGAAAAATTTGACCTTTTTTTTTCATCATTACATTACATTACATTACATTATAATAACATACATCAACTGATTTACAACCAAAAGAGTCACTGCAGATGAAGTGATAGTGTATGGGATGACGGCTGAAGTGCAACTCTGCCACATCAAAATCTATCATGATGCATGTATAAGAAAACAGCTTGTGAATAGCTGTCCACTGTAGTGACCACTATGCATGAAAGGGTTAATTTTGTGCATTTCCACACAGTTTTAATGCACAATGACAGACCTTGATGAGACTAATTGAGAGACACAATACCACACAGCTGGATGTTCCTGACACAGTACGTTTTTATACGTGCAAACTCTCATTCACACACAGTGCTGTGCTATTAACAATACACACAAATGGGATCATTGACGTTATTGTAGAGTCTCCTTTGTTCACTGAGCCAACTGGACTCTCAGTGCAGGATTTGGTTCAGGTGTTGTGACTGCGGTATGTAAAGACTGCCAAACAGATACAGAATAGGTCATGCGGTAACATGATTATTATAATCTAGACAGAAGACAGACACACCTTGTATTTAGTTGACACACACACGCACATACACACACACACTCTCACGATGTATTTTGCCAATCACTTTCAGGGTAGATTGCAAGTTGGAGCGTGAAGGATAAAAGTGGGAGGAATGGGTGTCACACAGCGGCAGAGAGAGAGAGAAACAGAGAGGGAGAGAGAAGATGTCAACAGTAATCCCGAGTGGATATCTCACCCCTGAGGGCATCCTGCCCCGCGGCTACAGACAGAAAGAGAGAGACCCTCACACTGCTGAGTAACCCCTCCACCAACCAGCAGCTCTGCTCTTCAACACAATATCTGCTCCCTAAAGCTGGGAGCACACCTCAAGATTATTGAATCCCATAAAGTCCAGACGGCACACACATGAAAACTGCTGCCACCAACACACTGAGAATTCTTGACTGAATCTATAAAACAAAGTCAATACACTGAATGACAGACTGTGATTAAAGTCGTGTTGCTAGGCAACCCCCAGATTTCTTATGTGTTTTTGCACCAAAACAGAAACAAGCATCCATAAAGAAATGTTTGCTTTCTTAATTTTGTTGTAATTTACATGGAAAAGTCAAAGAAATTAAAGAAGAATATTACATTTTGAACAAGACAAAGATTGTAACAAAGAGCCAGGTTGACTTTGATGCAGTTAACTAGATTTTAATGCTAAATTGGTTTCCCTTAATTCTGGAATCAGGCATCATTTCTACTGTGTAGTTTGATTGGAGTAACAACACCTAATGAAACGCCTGACCTGCCTTCGTCTTTGATTCCTCACAGGTGCAAAATTTTAGTCAGCTGTCTTCCAGTTTGAGCAGTTCAACAGTCCAATTTCAACAGTCCAATTTCCCCACAAGACTGCTGTCAAAAGATGTGCAGTGAGTTTACTTACTGCTGCAACCAGGTCAGGGTCATCTCATCTGAATAAACTTCATTGGAATTGTCACCGTTTCAAAACTGACCCTTATATTCAGTGTTAACACCAACATCACACAACTTAATAATGAGGTGAAGCTCAGGTGATCTGTAGCTCTGCACAAACTGGACTGTAAAATATTTCTCACTCATAACACTTTTTTTTACCTCCTGCTCACCTTTTTAGACATTAAATTGACTCAAGGCTTTATATTGAATTGGTGTATAATGCATCTAAATGATTTATGATTAATTCAGACATCTTAGACATAATCTTACCTTCATTCAGGGTCAGACTCTAGTTCATAAACTGCTATACTGTCTTGATTCTCCAGTGGCAGCCATGACTACAGGTAAAGATGTGGTGTATGGGAAGTGTCATTATTCATTAGGTCATATTCCAGTTGGCTGGGGGTGAGGGTGGGGGCCACACCTCCAGCCAACAGGAGAAGGCGGTCATTAATACTGGAGATTTTATGTAAATAGTGAAACAGCCTAGTGGAGGACAGAAGGGACTCTGTGCTGTAATCAAAGATGGATTTAGAGCTGGTTCTCAAAGTGAGGGCCTGGGAACCCAAAGAGTCCTTGAAGGGAGTTCCAGGAGGTCCCCAGTATAAAGAGGAATCATTTACTTTTTGCTTAATATTAATAATCAGAAGCATGTCATGAATGATTACACTGATGCACAGAGGTTAAAGAAGAAAAATTCAATTAAATAGACTATAGGATATTTTGACACGATATCTGCTGCCTAAAGTTGGGAATAGAACATTTGATTAAATTTTTTATATTTTCATGAAAATTGTTTTCAACTGTTGCTTTTTTATTTTTTATGTCAAACTTGTTTAAAAAATATTTGTCGTCATAGTTTTCATCTACAAAATAAACACTGTCGACAAGTCCTGATTCCAGCAGTAAAAACAAACTATTTTAAATAAGTAAAGACAGGCAGCATGAGAAGGCGAATATTAGAATCAATAAACACCACAAACGTAATGATTTTATACTCTCAACAGCAAGTGACTCACACTGGAAAAGACACTTTCCAATCTGGTCTCATCAGTCGTGACACTCACATCATATTCATAATCAGCTTAAGTACCAAAGTGCTACATTGAATGTAGATCAATGTGTACAAAAGCATGATTTTCAGCAGCATGTGCAGAAAAAAAGCAAACATGCCATCACAATGACCCTCAACTATCACAAAAATATGACAACAACTTATTTACATGGAAATCATTTTGAATGTATGCAATTAAAAGCATTTACGAACAGTTTAGTTTCCCTGGTTTATTTATTAAGAAAGTTTGAGCCTATTATTTAAGAGTCACAATGTGTTTTATGATGGAAATTGAGTTACAAAAGTCTCTAAAAGATATTCAACAAGGAGAAAAACAGAAATATTGAGTCATTCATCGCACAATGAATTCTGGCCAACTTGTCGATCCTCCTCCGAATCAGCCACTTAAACTGTCTAAAGTGTGAAAGGAGGACTGTCAAAGTGTTGAGAGGAAAATCAACTGGTGACTCAACTACACTCTCATGTCATTGATCCTGGTGTCGGTCTGTCCGGGCCCTGCTCCGTTCCCTCTGTCATGTTTACAACATCCCGGCTTTCGGGCGTCAACATTCTCCCAGCCTTGCCAATAGTCTCCTGTCCAAGCCGTCCATCAAAACGCCCCTCCATGGCTCCACCCCTTTCCCCACCCACCCACCCACCCACCCCCCCTCCATTAGCTGCATACAAACCCCTGGCGGCTCCGCGGGTTCCAGACAGCCCGCCACGGCCCCTGGCTCCGGCTATCGATCGGTTCTTACGGTAATGGGCGTCTGTCTCCCTATTGTCTAATTGGCTAAGTGATGGGATTGATCCTCAGATTGTTCGCTAAGTTCATTTGCTGCGGCCACCGTCGAGACCGGCGAGTGGACTGCACGGCATGTTCAGAGCTGCTGGGAGCCTCGCAAGACATTCAGTATAATGGCTCTGTAATTGATCAACTGCAAAGCAATGGTGGGTGTGGCTGGATGCATTAGCGCTGGAGGATTTTATGAGAACGTTGATTAAGGCTCATTTCGGCCATCATTATGTGATAATCGATGGAGGTGCACGTGTTCCTTATGAGCCCCATGTGTTTCTTTTTTGGAACAAACCTTTTATCTGACAGGTTGTCTGCAAAAACAACTGATCTCCAGTCAGTTTACCTTCCATACTGTCAGGTTGTAATGAAAGACGCTGTCGAGGAGAGCCGGGTAATGATCCCAGATCAGCTCTCTGATGCTTAGAGCGTTTAAGAAAGTAGCCACATAACTGCGAGAACACATCAGAGCTCCTAAATGACTAAAGATCAATGGAAGTCAATATCTTGCACCCAGTGGGAATTTTATCCAACTACACATTTCAACTCCGTCAAGGAAAAATCTATTTATAGTCCAGTGTAAACAGGTGATTCCTCTTCTGGGTTACAAGCAAGACCTTCTGAGCTCCTTTCTTAACTTTTGAAAGTATTAATACAAATATTTAAGCCATTCACCGGTGTACACACACAGTGTTTTTCTTCATCTCAAGCCAAAACAGTGAGAGCGGGCTGCCAGCGGCCTGCAGCCTTCCAGTCCTGTCCCAGTAGTAATAACACATACTTAATTTCATATCTGAGTCTCACCTTGCTACTCCCCCACACTTTTCTCATTGTTCCTCTCTCTCCACTTAGTAGGCAGAGAGAGAGAGTGAGGTAGACAAGATAGTAAGACAGAGAGAGAAAGAGAGAGAGAGCGAGAGAGAGAGAGAGAGAGAGAGAGAGAGAGAGAGAGAGAGACATGAGCATCATTCCACACCACTGCCAGTATCCTCAGCACAACACACACACGCCATTGATTAACACAGGATTAACACCTCCTTGCACGCGCCGCACATACACACACACACACACACACACACACACACACACACACACACACACACACACACACACACACACACACACACACACACACACACATAGAGAATCAACACCCATCATCACACACGTACACTTGCCGGCAGCTTGAACAGCCCTCCACTGCCACCACTATGTGTTATCTTCCTCCCATATGTGTACCTCAGGGCCCTCCCCAGTCCCTGTAATAGACTGTCTCGCTCAGTACCACAGAGTCTCTGTGCTGTGCTGGAGGGATTGGAAAGGCGGTGTGTGTGTGTGCGTGTGCGTATGTGTGTTTGTGTGTGTGTGTGTGTGTGTGTGTGTGTGTGTGTGTGTAGGGGGGGGGTCAAGGCCATTTTTTTCTCCATGCCTGTCTTTCACTCTCCCATAAAACAATTAAATCCAAAATCCAACCCCACCCATACTCTACCCTACCGCAGTGGCCCGCAGTCACTGCGACAGACACACTGTGGCGGATTCATGTATGTGTGTACGCTTCTGAATATGCATGACGCTGTATCCAATCTACACTGGCTATTATGTGTTTGTGTGTGTGTGTGTGTGTGTGTGCCTGCACTCTCTGCCATTAGCTTTCCCCTCCATCAGCCTCATTATGAGTCATGACTCATTGACGTGATGTGAAAACTCCCTCCGAATAAGCTTCATTCATATTCAGGTGAACGCTGCACATCTACAGTATGATCCCTCTCTGTCAAAAGGCGCCCAGATGGCAGCCACCTCGAAGAGAGTTCAACGCCCCTGACCACGTTAACCCGCTGGTCTCCTGTGTAAGGCGACAGCCGGGACGCCCCAACAACAGACAGGCAACGCCGCCATGCGCCTGTCACTTGCCTATCAGTCAGCATCTGAAACGATAAAGCCTGGAGGGTGAAGATTTCCACGCGGGGGGTGCAGTGAGGAGGAGAAAAGAGGGAGAATGGTATGTGGTGGTAAAAAGGAAAGAGATATAGGAGAACCAAGAGACTGTGAAGGAAAGGAGAGGAGAAGGAGAGGAACAGCTGAAGGAGGAGACACAGTGATACAGAGTGATATGTCGTCACAGAGGGAGAAAGGTTAATCCATTTAACGTGCTGCATATGATCCCATAAGCTGTGGAGCGATGATGCTATCTCCAGAATACTGCATATACCCTTTAGGCCATGTTGTTTATACCTCACACAATTACCCTCTCAAATGCGCTGTCAAAGTCATGGAGGGGCCTCTGACTGTCTATGCTCGTAATGAGTTGCATATTGACAATGTGTAGGCCAATGCTGAGGTCAGCACGGGCGAGCACGATCACGAGATCAGGACAATTAGGCAATTGAATTAAAAGCCCCACAATGCCCATTGTTTAGGTTGCAGTGAGTCCCATGGTACTGATAAAATAGCCACGGTATGGAATAAAAGGGTGGTATAGGTAGAATACATGTAATTTACCCAGACAAGGAGGGATGATAAGTGTTAATGGTGACCTGCAGGTTGTCGTAGCGTGTGTGTATGTTGGTAAGAGGAGTTCATGACCACGAATGTGTGTGCTCGCTAGCCAGGACTCCAATTACAGCCAGCAACAGGAGTAGCAGCAGTATCTATACGTCGTTACTGTGATACGGACCGTGGCTGGTTGCTATGTATTTAATGGACACCAGGGTGTTTGGACCATTAGGCTGCTTCTCTACAGCCATCTGGTCATCTGAAGAAACTCCTGTAACATCCGAACATAGCACATCATTATGGCCTTGGCTGGACTGAGCATGTGTGTGTGTGTGTGTGTGACAGTGTGAGTGAGAGTGTGGAAGTGTGTGCTTTGAGAAACGAAGGTTAGCACCCGGTCGATGATAGAATCTGCAAATGGACGCCACCTTTTGCAAGCGGGAGGACAAGTCATTTTAGCAGCCTAATGGAATTTTACGGCATGGGAATACAGTGTATAGACGGAGATATCATCTCATGCAATAGGAAGAAGATGTGCACTGTGGTGTATTCTGCTATTTCTATTTATTCCTTATAGTGGAAGACAAAACTTATATCCAGTTGAGGTTAACGCAGATGAGATTTCCGCAACACCTCACACACCGGCCAATGAGAAGACTTAACATGGTTGTTAGGTAGTTGATGTTTCCTTGAGTTTGGTTGTTTGCTCTTTCTGGGTGTTCCAGCTACTGTCCACTATCTTTTAAATGGTATATTTGCAAGAAGTACATCTATTGACACCTCATTATTACTGTGAGGGTCACTGACATGTAGGTTGAGGCCAAAGTTCTTGTGATGCCTGCTAAGGACTGTTATCTTTCGAGGAAGCTCACATCTGATGGAGTCAAAAAACGTGGACATAGTCACTTGATATAGATACACACATAGACACAATTTGTACACATTCTGCACTATATAAGGGATGTCCTACTCCGTGTTTTGTCCTTCACGCATGAATAAACCAACCAAATCAAGAATCGACTTGTCGTCTGATAGTCTTCGATTATTCATCTTTAGGTTCCGAGAAATCATCCTTTGAGTGGTCTTCACTCTCTCTAAAAGATGGAACACACTCATTGACATAAAGATAAATTTCAACGCTGTTTACAGCTCAGCGTGCACTTCAGTACAGACACCCACCTAATTTATAGCCACCTTTCGCTTTCCAAGTCTGCCTTTTAATAAGCCAACCTCCGGGTCGTAAATAACTGAGAGATTCACTAAATCATTAGCCATTAGACACTTTGCGTGCGTTGTTAACAAAAGGTTTGCCAGGTGAGGTTTATGTGTGTTTATTGGCCCTGTGAATTTTTAAGGAGGGCTTCAGAGAAAGTGCAGTAGATCAATAGCGTTTCTACGTGTATACAAGTCCAGCACTGAATCATTCCACGTCGGGAGTCAAGTTACTACTTTCTGACGGTGTTGACGATGGAGGTTACGAGCAACAGTATGGCTGCCAAAATGAAAACCTCACAGCCAAACACCATTATCAGAGAGGGAGTAATCACCATAAAGTATCACTTTGATGTTAATGAAAAGATTTGATTGACACGGATGTGGAATTTGGGGAATTTGGCTTCACAGAGGAGCGATCATATATGGACAGTGCCAGGAATCGAAACTCAAGGCTTTTTTTGGTGCAGATTGAAATATGTCCATAAACTGCTATTGAAGAACTGCCCACACCTCTTCATTTAGTATTTAATCAACGAATATCAATATAAATCAGATTTTTTGCGATTTCTTTAAACTCTTAATAGCCATCACAAAGAGATGATTGCTCACACTCTTCATTTTAATGATTTATTTGTTCTGTGTTCAATGTTTTCATTCAAATTGAATTCCTTTTATTCTACACTTCTAATTATGTTTGTCTTATGTGTTTTTATTTGATTATAATTCTCAGTCTATTTTTGTCAACATTTGTTGTCTTCATATTTATGTATTTAAAGAAATTGATTTGACTGTTACGACTTGGGTCTTCCTCTTGTTGCTCCGGTTATGATAATGTTGTATTCATTACTAAAATAATGAGCTCTGTTAATGTGGCAACATCATTAAGTAAAAAGGCTGAATGGGGCATCAAGGACAAGCAGTCAAGACGAGCTTACAGGTTGTAAACAAGCCGACAGTTTTTACCAGATTAGCTACAACTTTAATTGGAGGTTAAATCAAAAGTGAGCAAACCTGTGGTGAAACTAAAATCTCTCATCTCCAAAACAAAAAGCCAAGTTGTGACAAAACGTTCTTTTTTTCTGACATTTGAGAAGCTCAGGAACTTTAAATAAAAAGATTTAGTAAAGATGTGCTCATATTTCTCATAGTGAAGTATTGATAAAAGGTTTGGTATGGATACTGGAAATCTCAAACCATTGTGATTACCTTACATGTGGGTAATCTGATGGTTTGTGATTGGGTGTGGGAATTTGGAATCCCTTTCCTGACTTGGCTAGTGTCATTAAGCTCAGCTCATATACTCATAGTCACTGACTCTTCAGTTCATTCACTTTTTTATGCTATGCTATTGCATCTCTATTCATTCGTACAGTAAGTAGTCCTATCACCATGGCATTCAGTCTATTCCTGGTTCAAACTGTTACATTCATTTCATTACCAAACTAGGCCTCTACAGACACTGTTTATGGGTCAGTGATGTTTTTTTATGTCCATGCGGTTTAGTCAAATTTGAAGGGGTTACAATATGAACATAAACGTATGAATAACTTGCACACATTCTTTTTTTGTGGACTCAGCATAACATTTCTGCTTTTAATCCATTTTGAGAGAATATATTAGAGGATTATGGCAAAAATGTCTAAGTGGTGTAACCATAAAAACTTTGTACCAAATAATTCAACTTAACAGTAAATTCTCAATAAAACACCACATCAACTAGTTTAGCATGATCTTACATTATAACTTTTTATATTAAATAAAGGTAATGGAATACAATTGTTCTAAATATTACATTTAATCTGGGGAATCATGGAGATATGGAACCATTTACATTGTTTAAGTCATTATTAGTATAAGTCCACTTAAATACACTGTAGGTGGATAAAATATGTAACATTTATCATTCTTTTGTGGTTACACTATTTGACATTTTCAGGAGCATTCAGTCTTACTTTTGGTTAAAAATGGTGCAAATATCATTTCAAATGACATAGAACCAACAAAAATACTAAATGTACATTTTAACAAACCTGATGCTGCTTTTAAAACTAGTTTTAAAGATATTTTTGAATTTCTCATCTTGCCAACCCTTATTGTCACTGACCCTTATATAGTTAATAAGCAGCCAACAACAGTATATAAAACTGATTCATCCCTTCATCATTGTTTCTGTGGCTACTTAGTCTTTTGATAACGGCTGAGCTGATCATTTTGCTTTCAGTCACCATTGAGCAGAGCTGCTAAAAGATTCACATTCATTCTGAAATGATGGATTTTCAGCATTTTCAGTTGATATTAAAGATTTATTTCTATACATACTTATATCTGACTTCTACGATGCTTTCAGAACACACAATGCACACACAGCTGCCAAAAACAAAACACTTTTGCCACACAACAAAAGGATTCTGTCCACTGATGTGTGCAAACCACAGCACCACTTCAGGTGGCCAAGTGCTGATCCCAGACTCGGTCCCTGAAGAGGACGAGGAAGCATAAGTCCTTATCTGCTTAGCAGCAAGCCGCTTTCGACAGGCTTCAGAAGAGGAGAAACAGGCTTTTGAGAAGCTGCGCGTACAAAATATTCAGCCACAGATAAAGAGGGGAGGAGGAGAGATTTCCCCATATTCCCTGTTCCCTCCGTCACTTCTTATCCACAAGGCTGTGGGAGATGCGGCGTTGGGAGCAGAAGGCGTGTGCAATAAGCTGTGAGAAACACGACCGTCGCCATCCATTGCCTAATTGCCGCGGTGCCAGCCTGATGACAAACTTTGCATATAGGAGAGACAGCAAATGGCTGGAAGATTTGATTCCAATTTGTCTCCTTCTGTGGCTGCTTCATGAAAGATATGTACACACTGCACATCCCTACTGCAGATACAAAAAAAAAGTACATCTGACCTCCGTTTTGGGCCCATTTGCATCTTGTTGACACGTTCCACATAGAAACAATGATTCGTGTTCTCTCCCCACAGGGACCGGTTTTTAGCGCTAACCTCCTCAGCCCTTTGCACTTCCAATTTGCAGCATTAACCAGATTTGAATTATCATTCTATTAAGCTGTCAGGTCCCAAAATCCCTCTGCTTGTTTGGGAAGCAAAGATATTTCCAGACCTGTAAACAAAACAAAAAATCTGATTTAGCTTTTCCCTATTTAAATATAGTCCAATCATAATGAAGACCTCTATCTGTAGTTTGGAAGCTGAAATTGGAGAGCATGAATACTGTGCTGCTGTTTTATGTTTCACACTGCTGTGAAATCCAGGAATATGTGTGCTTAATGCTGCATTGAATACACACATAGTAGCTGTTACTAAATTTACTATGGTTGTTGAAATGGTGTTGGAGAGGATTTTTCTCTTATCATCAGGAAACCAACAAATAAGAAACCAATATTAAACCAGTTCCAATCAGTCATATTTATACACAGAAAAATGAATGTGCATATAGAGAAAAGGAAATATAAATAAGGAAATTAAATAATATTATTATAATTACTAAGACATGAGGTGTATCTGAGACAAAAAATAGGAAAAAAGAAGACTAATAATTAAGATTTAGATCATAAAAAGATGGGAAAACGATCATCAGCAACCACAAAGGCATTCAACTCTGTTCACACACAGTAATTATACCAATTAGAATATAGCTTTGTGCGGAGGTGGATGTGGTTTACAGCTCTTTGGCAAAAGAAAAAAAAAAAAAAAAGAAGGTTGGCTGGTCTCACATTTTTAAGAGCAGCATTTCAATGTACATCAGGTACCTTCCATTTCAACACTATGAACCTTTTGAGCTCCAAAACCACAAATGCCAAGTTTTAAGAATGGTGTGAAATACCTTCTGTAGAGAGGAGGATGCCAAACAATGCCAGAACAGCTGTAAAAATACCTTCAATGTCTACTTGTAGAAAACTCCTCAGTCCACAAACTGAGCAATGACAGACAGGACCAGAGCAGTCACAGGTTGGGTGAGGAAAATGTATCATGATTTAGCCTGACTTTGGTTCTGGTGGTGAATTTGACATTGTCTAATTTCATATTTGGTACAAGTAGAAGATGTTCTAACTTGATGAATATCTTCCCAGTGAAAAACCTCCTCTGAGAAAACATCTAAATCTTCCTGGGATAGACAAAGGTAAAGACACTAAATTAAAATGTTTTATAGTTTATTGTACTGGTATTATGATCATGGCCTGCTGTAGGTGTTTGATTGGGGGGGGGGGGGGAGACAGTCAATGAGGTTGGGTTGAACAAGGGGCTTTCAAGTTGCAACCATTCTGGAGGAGGTTGTAAAATACATGGATCCAACACTAGAACACATGCAGTTTAGCTGCCCAGAAGTAGGACTGAATGTTCAGTAATGCCGTGCCATCAGGGAGAGACTGGGTATGAATGAAGTAGGATTATATATGCTATATTGTCTCAAAGCATACTATAATTATTTATTCTTATGGAGCTGAATATAGTCACAGTTTATCTACATTTGTAACTGAAGCTTGCGCCAAACTAGTTGGGATGAAATAACACAGTGGTATAAAGTTGAACTTTTTATATATGCCTGACAATGTCCTTGTTAATATGTAACTGCAAACATATTATGTCCGTTATCTTACTTTTTTTTTCAGACCAATGTAGATCAGCTCATTAACACATTACATGTATTTACATTCCTGCTTTAAATCATACTGAGTGATTCAGAGTTAAATGTCATTTATTTTAAGATGAGTTGTGACATCTGACACTGAAGTTTCTCCGAGAGACGTCCAAAAAACGCCCTCTCGCAGACTTCTCTCTGTTTCTCTGTTGTTTTCTGACTCTTGGCATATTCTGCTGGTGCAGTATGACACACACACACACACACACACACACACACACACACACACACACACACACACACACACACACACACACACACACACACACACACACACACACACACACACACACACACACACACACACTCATGTTAATAAATGCTGTAAAACACACAGTGTGAATTAATTAGCGTCGAGGTGAAAGAAACACTCGTTACTTTAGAGGAAAGAACGAAGCAGCTGTTACAATCTGCTACAATGACTCCTGACAGTTGTGACTGACCCACTATGACTATTATAACCTGTCTCTATACTGAAAAACATGGCAAAGTCCTGAATAATCTGTCAAATGATCATGATTATGACACATGAAACAATAAATATCATTTAAACAAATTTACCGCTCAAGTGAATTTACGCACCATGAGTGGAAACAGCTTTTTGGATCAAATTTCATAAAAGTATGACATGTCCACATGATTTTTTATGGTTCTGATAAATGTCACATGCTGTAAGTGCTGACACAGTTAATCATACCAAACTTGGATGGGCTTTGGAGAAAATCCCTGCGTTACTTTTGACCTGATTCCCCACTACTCTACTCTATATGCACTAGCCTCGTGAAACTCAACAGTTCAGAAGTTGTGTGGGCTGGCCACGGTGGCAAAACTTGTCCGAGTCATCCATCATTGCCAGGGGAGAATACCCACCTCTGGTGGCACAGCTGTTTGGGCAGTGACACCGGCGTGCCAGCCGTGGCTCTTACATCTGCTGCTGGGTTGCTGTTGACAGGGTCATTTGTGGCTTCGTGGAAACACAACAGCCAGCGTAGCCCCGTCTGCAGCAGATGGACCGAGAGACACAAAACACAGGGTCAGAGGGCTGGAAGTGATATTTTGGGTGGAAATGAGTTTGAGATTGAAGTTGATTTCATATCAGCCTGCTGCTCTACTTATCAGGAGGGAAAAAAGGAATGGCTGGCAGAGGAGAAAATGAAATGTAAACTGGACATTATTGGGTTGATTTTTCCTACTGTATGTTCTAGAAAAAAATGTTCCCTTTGCTGATTCCATGTCCCTAACATGGAGGAAGTTTGAATTGATGAAGAATACATTCTAATTAAGTGAAACTGGCAGATCAGGTTTTGTCTTTCAGTATCTAAAATAAACGGAGTAAACATGGAACTATAACAAAGAAATCTATGCTGAAAAAGCTTTGATGCTTTTGAATGAAGAGTAACTTTTGTGTTTGTTTGTTTGTCAGATCCTGAAAACACAAAGAACCTGCCAAAAACTGCCTTAGACTCTACATGATGCATGAATCTAAGTGAACAATGTAAGATGATGATTAAATATAATGAAATGTCGTTTGATCAAATAAACTCACCATCTTTTTTCCAGAGCTTTCCACCACATTTCACAGTCTTCCACGGCAGGAGTTCAGTTATCATGGAGTTGTTGTCATTGCACAATTAAGTGTACAATATTGATCATGTGATAACAGGTGATAATATATTGAGGATGAGGGGATAATAACTCTTGTCTTTGCTCAAGGATGCCATCTCCATGACAACACCACAAACTCAGCTGTCCTCAGAGGACCTACTGTTCAGAGTATTTTGTCTCAAAAGGTCAAGACAGAAAGAAAGGTGATATTATAGTTTGTAATCTCAGCCTGCAAAAACAATCTATAGTTAGATTTGATAAGACTTGGCTGTCGTGTACTTTGACATGCAGGCCAGAAACTGTAGACTCACTGGCTGTTTATCACGTTTATTTCCTCTGATTGATAAGTTATTAGATACATATAGGAACAAATATCCAAAGTTTATCATCCTTATCAACATACATTTTATTGCAACCCCCTGTTCAGATCATTTTATCCCCCAGTTTTAGTTTCAAGTAATCATTTTAATCCAAACTATGATCTTTCCCTAACCCTAACCAACTGTTTTTCTGTGCCTAAACCTAACCTAACCCTTACCACAGCACTGTCACTTCATAAAATATCATTCATTTTACATTGTTAGTGATTTGTAACAGTTTCTACAGTTATAGAAAAGGCATACGCACACATAGAAAACACTTTTATGGGTAATTCTTCCTTCATGGTACGCTCAAAATGTGGTTATTTAATTGTGAGGATTTGGTGGGTCAATAATGAACTTAAAACCCACAGTCAGGGGAGCCATCAGGAAGTGAAAAGTTAGGACGATTCTAAGCACCTGTTACTGACAGGAACCTTAAAAAATATTAAAATATTAGTTGTTTTTTTAAATTAATAAATCATCATTAATAGACATTAATAGAATATTTCATTTACAATTAAACTAATGCTTTATTTGTATGCAGAATGTTGCATACATGTCTACACAGTTTTATATTATCACAGCTCAATGTCAGTAAATATTGAACAGTTAGTTTTGGACTATAAGAGAGTTACAAGCCTTCACAGGTAAAGGTGTGGTTATATGTGCATGGTAGGCATGACCTGTGTGTGGTGTTGGGGCCCAATGTGATATCTTTTCATGGGGCCCAAAATCACCTCTGCCCACAGGGTGTAGCAAAAACCCTACAAATTAAAGGATGAAGCTGTTGTTTGATTTAAAAAAAAAAAAAAAAGGTCTTATTTACTCATCTCAGGGTCTTTCCAGAACTTTCATCCACATCTCATGTCCATCATCTGTGAATGGAGCTTGTCTAGGTATCATGAAGATGGTTTAGTTATTATGATGTAATGTCAGTAATCTAAACACATACAAACACTGTTCAAACCCAGTGATAAAGAATTCTAGTTTAGAACGTGAGGTTTGCAAAAAAAAAAAAAAAAAAAATTGTGACACTAAACTCCACTGGCATAGAACATTAAATAAACCTTGCTGTATAATAAACCCAGTCATATAAACGTGTCACTCATTATATCCATGAAATATGATCAAACATATACATTTTT
The DNA here is from genome assembly GCF_963691925.1 of Scomber scombrus. NCBI lineage: Eukaryota > Metazoa > Chordata > Actinopteri > Scombriformes > Scombridae > Scomber > Scomber scombrus. The sequence goes on from NC_084988.1 coordinate 23,908,053, forward strand.
ACACTTAGTGGAAAGCTAGCCACGAACAAGGGGTTAATGCCAACTCATATTTAACTTTACAAGCTTCCTCTAAATGGAAAGGCCTTGTGCTACACTGTAAAACACCACAGACAACAGACATGTTTTCATCCTCGCGTCAAGTCAAATTAAAGTCATCTTTTTTAAAAGGAGGACATGAAGTCTGTATTTTTTCTTTTTCTCTCGCTCGGATTGAGTTGCTTAATATCAAAAACCACATTTACAAAGGAGCCATCACACTTCAGCAATCAATATCAAAGTCTTATTTAAAAGAAGAAGAAAAAAAAAAAAGATCACGTCTACTTGAAATCTTCCATCTCAGACATTTGTATAAATGTAACTGCTGGCTCATGTCGGGATTCCAAAACCCAACAAGACAACAATGATTAAAGGAGGGCTTTCTAGTCAACGTGATAAAGCGGTCAAGGTGAAGAAAAAAAAAGAAAAGAAAATGCTGTAAATATTTGGAGGAGGAGGAGGAGGAGGAAGAAGGATGAAGTCATTTTGGAGTTCAAACCCACAAACAAGCCTGAAGAGCTGATGGGAGGGAAGGATGCTCGCTGCTGCTCCTCTCCTCTGCTTGCTCCACCCCAGCAAGCTTCTCCTCTCACCTCCCCTGCTGAGGAGTCAGCTTTCATGTTCTTTTCAAAGTCTCAGGTAGTATTACCCAGGGCAACCTTGACAGAGCCCGGGGCAAAGGCAGCACTCGGCTCTGTACCTGCGCAAAACACACACGCGCGCACGCACACACACACACAGAGAGAGAGAGAGGAGAGAGCATGCGGTAGGTATGCTCACTGCAACACACGCACACACACAATTGTTGGAGCACACACCAGCAGCCTACAATGATGTGCTTTCTTCCTACCCACCCACACTCTGCCTGCACACACACGCACACACACACGCACACCCTTTGATTGTCTCCACGCCGTCGCTGTCATTAAGACTCATTAAGGGGGATGGTTTTATTGAAGGCGGTCGTGTTGAGGCATCCGCTGAATTATTCATATGCGCCTTCCATTGCACACACACACACACACTCCCTCTCTCTCTCTCTCTCTCCCTCTCTCTCTCTCTCTCTCTCTCTCACACACACACAAGTACCACACATCGTTGAGATGCAGGAAGCTGGAGCAGACAAGTGAGAGAGAGAGAGAGAGAGAGAGAGAGAGAGAGAGAGAGAGAGAGAGAGAGAGAGAGAGAGAGAGAGAGAGAGAGAGAGATGCAGCCTATATAGGTCACTTCCTCCTCCACCCGCATCGCTCAGAAAGTGGAACTGGAGGGAGGGAAGGAGGGAGGGATGGAGACAGAGAGCGAGGCTTATTATAGCAGGCAGGCAGACACACACACACGCGCACGCGCACACACACACACACACACACACACACACACACACACACACACAGAAACACAGAGGCCCTAGCAGATAAAGGAGCGTACACCTCAGAGAGTAGATTGTCACAGCTATGAATGAAGCTCAGAGTGGCTTTTGCTAGAAGGTAATACTAATTCATTGTTGAGACACCCAAAGAGGGAGTCAGTGTTTGTGTGTGTGTGTGTGTGTGTGTGTGTGAGAGAGAACCTCAACCTCATTGGGACCAGTAGTCGTCATGGGGACCAAAACCTGGTCCTAAAGAGACAAGACGTCATGTCTGAAGTCCTGGTTGAGGTTAGAGTTAGACTGTCCACAAGGAATGGAAGTCAGTGTGTGTGTGTGTGTGTGTGTGTGTGTGTGTGTGTGTGTGTGTGTGTGTGTGTGTGTGTGTGTGTGCGTGTGTGTGTGTGTGGGCTCCAAGGCCAGCAACGATACATCTAAAGGAATTGATCAGATGCCCACTATTTCATCACACGTGCCCCCCCACCCCACCAGCCCGCATGATGAACATATGGCATACAGTATGCACGGAAATGGATACAGAATAGTTTGATCATATATTCCATCAAATATTCATTATAGATAATCAGGGATAAATATGCACAGTCACGTGAATGCAAAAGAAAGCAAAGGAGAACGCTAAGTGCTCTGGGTAAACGCACACTGGAGGCTAAAACAATTAAGACTGTAATGTTAATAATGGATATATCAGATTTATTCATTATTTTTTAAGTTTGGGCCATTATCAGTTATCAGTTATGATAAAGTAATCATTGTGTGGACTACTCAAAACAAACCTCAAACTTATTTAGAGGAGAAAATAAAACCAAATCGTGACATTTTTTATCCAAATGATTTTCTCTAAATTCAAAATTGTAATAATAAATGTTGGTCTACTGTATTTAGCAGCGTAGTTGTGGGTTTCCTTCTCTACAGCACCTCTTTGCAGCAGTTTTTTCCATACCATATCTATACCTTTCTAAAAATACACATCGGTTTCTGTCTTGCAGAGCGAGGCAGCAACCAATGACGTTACACGCTTTCATGCTGTGTGCAGCATTCTCTGTGCTCAGGAGACTTTAAGCCAATGCTTCTTCCAAGACAACATGAAGACAATTGTGATGCATGGGATCAGCACGCTAACATATAGTTATATCACCTAATAGCACCTACGGTTGATATGATGAACATGTTAGCAATCAGCGGCCTATTTACACATCCAGCTTGAGAAATATGTCGATAATGAAGTCGATGACACACATCAGCGGCAAAAACATCACCAGTTTTTTTTTTTTAGCTGTTATCCAGCAGTGGTTTACATCATCCAAGGTGTTTTTCTGATCACGCCGGTGTTTACCGTCCGCCTGGGATAAAAACATCTGAGCCGAGGGCAAAGCTTAAACGTTAAAACCCAGATTTTTAGAAACATGGCCCGACTCTTCTTTTAGTTGCTTTACGAGATGTACGCTCTGTCCACTGAGGAAATACTGCATTTAAAAGATGCAAACTGCTGCCAGATAACTAGGTTGAAAAGATAAGGTTATATAGTAGTACATAGTATGTGAATGAGTCACACAAGTGTACGGAGTTCTAAGGTCATGTATCTCCGGGTCATGATGTAATGAACGTATCATTAGTTGACCGAAGCTATTTCTATTACTGTTACCTCAACAGATGTTAAGAATTCAAACTCTCAATAAAGCTTCTAACACCCTCACCTTTCTGAATATAACGCCATATGTTATAAGTAACACTAATTGTCCTGTATCTATCACAATAGACTTTTACTTTATGTAATTGGCTGTTTTTCTTTAGTTTTTCTTTTTTGTTGTGTGGCTGTTTTATATGTTCAAAAAAGCCAATAAAAATATGTTAAAAAAACAACCAGTTCATCTTCGATGTTTTCGGGGGTGAAAAAAGCTTTTACTTACTTTTAAAATACGTTCATTCTACACCTTGACACCACTGGACATTTAATTTGAAAGGTTTAGAACATCTGGCTACACGCTTGTTGATCACCTCAACAGGTGTTCAGATGCTGTGTTAAACTTTGTTAAAACACTGTGGGCCCTCTGGGAAGTAGTCCAATATTATCATAACTGATTGAAATGAAGGACTAACACACTGGAATGATCTATTAGTAAAATAAGCCATGAATCTGAAGGCTCACAGAAGCAGAAAACAGAAAACAGAAGCTACAAGATTAAAATAGATGTTTGCCTTTAAGATGGTGTAGTAAGGGTTCTGGAAAAGGCAACAAAAAAAAAACAACATTCTGCATCCCCAGACCCGGTCCTGAAGTTCCAACTGAGCAACCCCAGGACGCCAAGAAACGTTCCACTGCTGGGAGACGAATTCGCTTCCTTTGAAAGTCTGTTGATAAGATGTGCTGTTCAGTTTCCCCCCGCATCATGATCACATGTTGCTTTTCATTCTACTTTGTGATGATATTCTCATCTTTTTCTCCTCTCCTTCTGCAATTCTTTCTATCGGTTTGTATCCAACTGCTCACCGTCCAATCACTTCATTTGGGCTGCAGAAATGATTGGACCGGCCTGTGCCAACCAAAGATACTGCAGTTATTTTTTTTATTTTTTTTTTAATTGTCAGAGAAATTCATTTTCTGATGTAAAGTCAAATTCAACAAACAAACAACAAAAAATGCTTTTTAAAATTCACTGCCTCCCCAGACAAAAGATCGAAATCCTTGATTGGAGTGCTGTGATGAGAGCTCTGGAAGGCCATCGTCTGAATAGCGAGGCCTTCGCTTTCACAGCGGAGAAACGAGCACCGCTATTCCTGCTCGCTTGACAGGCAAACACAGCGAGGAGACAAGTGTGTGTGTGTGTGTGTGTGTGTGTGTGTGTATTGGTGGGCTCACAGGGGCAATATCACAGCAAAGGTTCACTGCTTCTCCTTGTCACCTGGGTTCCTCTGTCCTCACCTGATGTCTTGTCAGTGACCCAAATGTCAAGTGCATCTGTGCCTGAGTGTGTATGTGTGTGTGTGTGGTCAACTGGGCAGAGGAGAAGACAGATCTGGGTCAGGCAGTTCCCATGAGTTTGTCCGAGCGCTCCGCGGCGGATGACATGTCTGATGTGAGCGAGTGAGAAAGGAGGAGAGGGAGGAAGAGGGAGAGAGAGCGTGAGTGTGCAGCCAGACAGTGGAACAGCCGGGGGTCAGAGGAGGACAGAGGCATCGCATGATCTACGCACACACACACACACACACACACACACACACACACACACACACACACACACACACACACTCTCCTGTAGGCCAGTAGCTAATGCACATGCTTCAGTACATCAGTGCAAGAGTAAAAGCTGATAGGACTCATCAGGAAGTGGCACAGTGAGCATCCTCATGAAAGGTGACGCTGGATGTTATGCACTACCCGAGAGTCAACATTGGCTGTTGTCGGTGTGACTAATTTTGTTGGTGGCAAAATGGATATGAAGAGATAAGCTTTAATAGCATTGCTTCTCATTGGATGGAGTAGGATTAGTCAGAATCGGACGGTACTTTTATCATAGCTTCCCTCCGCAGACTCAAAATTCAATATAAAAGGGGGGTCCACCTTTCTTGAAACTGGCTTATTCTTGACATATTAAAAGACAAGCCCCTAGTTCAAATGTCCCCTGATATAGTCTCACTAGCTTACAAATTCACAAGGGCCCATGTGATCCCACTGTGAAGTCTGCAGTTCATTGGGTTGAATTGAAGTGTTCAATTCAACCCAATGAATCTTTAACACTGAATCTTCTGGTTATTTTTTTTTACTGCTGATAGAAAGCACTGTTTGAGTAAAGTGTGTTGTTATTGGGGAGTTTTCCTTGTCCAGACTGAGGATCTAAAGACAGAAAGTGTTGCATGCTGTACCGATTATGAAGTCCCCTTGAGGCAAATTTGTGATTTGTGATATTGGGCTATACAAATAAAATCTGACTCGACTAATGTTATGGACAATTTGTTTGTCAGTAGATAACTCATCAGTGGACAAAGTGCTCAGAAGTCCAGGATATCTTACACTGAAAAATGTTTATTGAAGCTCGAGTAAGGAGAATTAAAGTATGCAAAGTATGCCACCGTGATTCTGAGGAAACTGTCTTCCTTGGATAATCTTCACAGATAGTACCACGAATACTCTATGCCCATAAATGGTCATACACAATGTATCTACAGCGGTTTGTTATTCTACAAACGAGGAAACACAGTTACCCATCTGTGGATTTAGAGAGTCAGCCGTATCTTCTGATCTTGGTTTGCCACCATTATCAAAGTGACTCCTGCATTCCCAATAACACCACAGACAGTTACCTTCAGCGTGTCAAGGAGAGAGACTGTACGAACGTCACAGCCTTATGAACCAGAATCAATAACTTCCCCATGTACGTACTTCAGTGTATATGAACAGCGATGTGATTGCCTAGCAACCTTAGAAGTGTGGACTATTACGTTTTGAAGATAACTATAATTGAAACCATCTAAGCAATTCATAATATCCACATCGAATCTGACTTTACAAAGGAAATTACTCACCATTTAGAGTGCTTTATTGTTAAAACTGATGGCTGGAACACCTGAAATCATAAATACATGAGTGGCCTTCTTCAAGATTGAAAGCACTGAGGATGGATGAATAGACCTGAGTGACCAACTCCAAAGTTGCTTGGTTTTTGTTGTTGTTGATGGACAGGTAAATAGCCACATTTTTAATTGACAAAGCACATTTATTTCATCAATAAAGGTGTCAGTGCAGTCTAAAAACTGATACACTGACTCTTTTTGAGGCAGGATAAGAACCTTTGGCCAAAATCACTTAGCGTTCCTTTAAGCAAATATTAATTAGTCCACTTCCTCACCAGCAGCAGCTTGAAGCAACAACAGAATTATTTGGAAAGTGCTGAGCAAATGAAAAAAAAAAAGAAAAAAAAAAGAGAAAAAAACAGTATTCAAAATTGGCTCAGACGGACTGAATTCGGATAGGAACGATCCCTCGCTGTGAGCCCTTTTCACCACATAATAATGAATGACACGCCAAGTCCAAGAAATAATACCTAGCAATCAACTCAAACCACCTAAGTTTTGAAAATCCATCATTAATGCACCATGGGTTGAGCGTTCATGGAGCTCTGAGCTGTGCGACTGTGGCTAAATTGGTTTTAATGGATTTCATGGGGTGCCGTTCGTGGACCGTTTGATTGACAAAGAGAGAGTTGAGAGTTGCCACAGCCCCCTGCACCCGTTCTGTCCCCGAGCCATGCACCACTGATCAAACACATACAAACTGTCACTCTGTATTGCCAGAACGCCGGTGACGGACTCACCAGTCACTTCAATCATTAGTCAATCAGCCTCACATCCAAGAGCTGGAGTCACAAACTGAAGCAGGAGGATGATGTTACGTGCATTTTCATTTGAGTCCAGGTAAAAGAGTAGAAGTCCTCGGATGTTTTTTGGAGGTACTGCCGAAATAATTGAAAAGACAGCACCATAGTTCAACTTTCATAGCAGTGGAAACATAAATAAGCATAACCATTAATGACTTTTTCTCCCTTTTATATCATCTATCCAACAGGAACATAAGAACAGCCTTTATTGACTGGCATACACAAGCACCTACATCCGAATTCCACTGTCCAACGCTCATACCACTCCAATGTACGACCTACGACCTGTGATGTCCTTCAACGGCAATTGGCTCTCCATCTCCATGGAGACGCCACGAGGGCACGGGGAGTGGACGTTCACGCCGGACATGAGAAATGAGCCCAATTACAGCTTTTGAGAGGTAATTATATGTGCGTTGCGGTGACAAGGGCCCATAAATAACGTTGGATCCGCCCCGTGTGCTTGTTCGGTAATTGAAGAACAATGGGGTGCGAGCGGGGAGCCGGGGCGCACGCCCTATCGTGATAGCACCTCGTCCATTGTGGTCCCTTTCACCCCGGAAGAAAGGAAGGTCGGTCAGCCACACAAAGCTGAATGATATCAAGCACCAAGGCTACAAACTCTACCAATGAGTGTCTGTAATAGCATGGTGAGTAGAGAGAGTAGGATGGGGGGAAAAAGCTTGTGAGCCTTTTAGTACGGCTTTTGTAAAGACATTTGATAAGGTATAGAAATCTGCGAGCGCTAATAATGTGTACTAACCAAGTCCTGAGAGATTTAAAGCGTTGAAACACCCATACCACGTAGGGAACATATGCAAATCGATCAGAGCTTTTACAAAAAAAAACAGCCACATTGGACCGAGAGGGTTTCCAGAAAAACATCCCCTTAATACAGACCTCTACTGTAATTTCACCGATGGTTTAATAGTCTCTGTTTGCCCCTTCCCAAAGCAGTTTATCTTCGGGCAGAAGCGATAGGACGGTAAATAAGTAGCTTACGGCACACAGGAGCTTTTCCCCTCCAGACTACAGGGTGGTTGTCAGTGTTAAGTAGCTATCCTTGCACGCTCCCAACTAACATCAAAAGTGATGGGACCGTGTTTCATCGGAGCTTCCGCTGATACAGAGCTAAGAGTCTGAAAAACTCACTTGACAAAGAGCGCACTGCGGTTCGGGTGCAAGTAGGTTAACATTTAACAGATATTTTCCTTTCTCCCTTGTACTGTACAGTAAATCCTCGCACATTTTAAAAGGTTTGTTTATTTTTAGTCCTCCTCTGGCTCACTGTAAATCTTGTCTCTAGATACGTGTTTCAAATGCAGTGGGTGGAATAGCAGTTTTCCGTTCTTGAGCGAGTCCTGAACCGCTTCCAGCTCCGGATTTCATATTGTTAAGTAAGAAGTGTTTTGGAAACACTATGGACTAAAGAACACAAACATGAATGCTGGATCTGCGTGTTTCTGTTGGTCATTAAGCTCATCATCAACCCCCTCGAGGACTGCAAACACTTGGCCGGGTTTCTTCTCTTCCTACACACACACACACACACAAAACACACTCAATATACCTTTCTCGGTCATAACGTTCTCCCCTCCCATGGGCTCCCGCAACATACCTCTGAAGCCCCCCCACCCCCCTCCTCCTGCTAGAAGTCACTCTTTCTTTCTCTTTCTCTCTCTTCCTCCTGCGGAGAGCGACGTGTTTACGCATAATCTTCATTTCAAGGGGTCATATAAAATTCTCCTCCATGCAAATGAGTCAAACTCTCCGAGGTAATAATCACCTGAAACCTCCCGCTCACGCTCTCACACACACAAACACACACACACAAACACACACACACACACAAACACCCCAGGTGGCTCCATATTGCATCGCTGACATGAATAAATAATTAAATGAAATCTAATTTCTTTTATTTCATTTCAACAACAGCTGAATCCAATTCCGCCTCCACCCTTTGAGGACGACACCAGCGTGACCCTCAGGTACAATTACCTCCATTCAAGACGTTACACAAACACTCGTGTGCTGCATTTCCTGTGCAGGACATAAGATGAGAGGTGTTAAAGAGTAAAAAAAAAATAAAGTGAGACTGCTGGAAGCTTCAATGGCATTTGGAGAGACAATTGAAAGAATAAATAAGTATAGACAGTCCTGCTGTCAGATCTCTGACGTGATGAATTTATTATGCATCATGTTTCTGAGAGAGATGCAAATACGTCCATGGTTTTTCCCCATTCACATCCACGTAGTGAACATTAGATTCCAGTAATCCGTCCCTCTATTTGCCCAGGATAACAACCTCCTATTTCTCAGCTACATAAATATTTCAGTAATTTTTCTTCCAGTTTCATGTGAGTGCTTTCCCAGGCCAGTGCACTAACTCCCGTGAGGTTGCCGGCAGCCACAACAACACTGTCATCTCTTATTCCAGGTCAAGAGGTTCATGACCTGAGGAAGCTCGGGAGGCTAGCACGTAAAATGCCCCCGATCATGTGACCTACTCCAGGTGACGCCATGCTGGAATGCGTGGTGACGCAGCAGCAGCACGACTCGGCACCGTTGCTATAGATCCCTGACAGAAGGCTGAGGATGTTTATAGATAGGAGAGATGTTCTGCTTTTAATGACTAACCCATGATGACAATCGCATATATAGGCTTGTTTCTAAACTAAATGTCTTCCATTTTTATATGGTGCATCAGAGCAAGCAGCTTATTATAGTTAAAAACTAAAGTACAAAAAGAAATGGAATATTTTATACTTTACAAATTGAATCAAACATGTTTCTGTCCTATTTTAGATGATTTTTAAAGCAGTTCTAATCAAAAATGTATATTAAAGTCCAAATGAAATCATATTTAGTTATCCCATTTCAAAGTCAAGAATAATGTCGCCTTTATAAATTAATTGTTACTTTTTTAATTATTAAAAAGAAAGAATAAAAGGTCTTTAGGGAAATATTCAATATGCTCCTTTTTGGTGAGAACCACAGTGACACCTGCAGCACGTATACCAGTTCTCTTTATACATCCACGCTAACTGATAGCACTAACTTCTGTCATGATAGTGTGATGTCAGCTCTGGTTGTACTATGTTGGTGCTATTTATCCATACTGACACACTATCGCTTCTACACAACATCAACCGTTTGCTTTTTAGCTGTGACGTAAGCGTTTGCACTGTTCGTTTGGTTTCACACTACAATGTCCACTTTAATCAAGGCCGAATAGTCCAGGGGGTGTCAAACATATGGCCTGCGGGCCAGAACCGCCCCACCAAAGGCTCAAATCTGGCATACTGGATAATTTGCAGAAAAATAATTCAAATTTTTCTGCTGATTCAGAGTTTTTATTTCACCCTGACCATGAAAACAACCCCAAAAAAACCCCCCAATGAATACATATTATGTCATAAATCAGCAGCGTCTGTGCAAAAATAATCTGAAAAAAACTGAGACATAATATTATTGAAATTGCTCATTTTTCACATGAAATACATGATTTAATACAGTAAAGTTAAAATATGTACATTATATATTATTCATAGGTTAGTATGCAATGGTTTTACTGCTCCAACTTGAGGTCAAATTGGCTGTGTGTGGCCCTTGAACTAAAATGAGTTTGACTCCTCTAAAACAGACTGTCACTACTTTTTTTAATGCAGCTCTTCACACATGCTCTTATTAATTCTATTTATTTATGTAATTTCATGTGAGTCTTTCATGTGTGTATGTTTGTATGTTGTATGATAGGAAGGTTTTTGCTTTATTGTCCTTGCACACTCAACTCACCATCATGTATTATTGTTGGTTGCAGCTTGTATAATGCGTCAAAAAGACTGTGGAGGTCAATGCTGGGTATTTACAGTGTCATCAATAACATGTCTTAAAATCTCAACATTGACTATCGATGCTTCTTACTTGTAATTTGTGCTGAGTGATTTGTCCCAGGAAAGCTGTTAAAGAATACTAAAGAGGTGTCTTCATTGATTCTGAAGCACATACTCAGCTGTTAGTAGCAGCTGGATTGATTGATTGGTCACAAACATGCATTCATATCAGCTGCTGGATATTCTACACAAGATCAGGAAATATCTATCATGTGTTTTAGTTGTGTAGTCTGTTAATAGGATATTTCTATACAGCACACATACACCAACACTAGCACACATAACACACACTGGCACTGTCCTTGTTATCCTCACATTTCTTAAAACACTGGTTCCCTGGAGACACTACAAACATGACAATGAGTGTTACGTGTGTGTGTGTGTGTGTGTGTGTGTGTGTGTGTGTGTGTGTGTGTGTGTGTGTGTGTGTGTGTGTCTGTGACTAGCATCACAAATTTCCAGATGGGTGAGATTCAGCGATTACCTTTTCTCTGCTCACCATTCCTCTGTATCTCCACCCTGATCCCTCCTCTCAGTAATTGACTGCAGGGTAACAAGGGCTCTGTGTGTGTGTGTGTGTGTGTGTGTGTGTGTGTGTGTGTGTGTGTGTGTGTGTGTGTGTGTGTGTGTGTGGCTCTTTGTGTATGTGTGTCTGTGAGCAGCTTCTCTGATTAGATATCTGAATGTACTCTGTATTCAGCTATGGCACTGCCTGCCCCGACTGGCATAGCTAATGAAGTGCCCGCGCCCCTCCCCTGGCACTTGTGTTTGTGTGTGTGTGTGTGTGTGTGAGAGAGAGAGAGAGAAAATGTGTGATCCATAGAGTCAAGCTGCAATTAAAAGGCCTGTCAATGTTGTCTGACATAACAGAGGCTCGGACTGTCACTATCGACCAGCCTCAACACACACACACACACACTGTACGGAGAGGACAGAAGGAGGGGTGAGGGATGGAGGTATGTTGGATATTTAAAGTTATATATATATATATATATATATATATCCACTTAGTGGTTTGCTTTGCAGCACCTCCAGTAAAATACTTCAAACTATTTGTTGATTAATCAATAAGTTGATCAGCAGAACATTAATGTTTAATGTTAAACATTAATGTTTATACATTAACGTAAAATATATGTAACGTAGTTTTAGTCTAGCTTTTATTAAACTTTATCTTTTATTTAATTTGACTTTTGTTTTGTATATTTAATATATTTTAACCTAAGTTTTAATAAACTTTTTCTGTTATACTCTCTTAATTTAATTATTTTTGTATTTTCTCTTGTGTGCATTGGTCTCAATTTATTCTTTGTAATTTGTTCTTTTTTTTGTTCCTTTTGTTTATGTTGTCCTTGTTCTACACTTGTTCTGTCTTATGATCGGCTTGTCAATCAACTGTAAAGCATGTTGAACTACATTAACCTGTATGAATGCTGCTACATAAATAAAGTGTGATTGACTGATTAAATATAGGATTTGCTGCTTTTCTCATTTTTAACCATGGACCAAAACAGCCAATTAGACAACAGTACCTTAAGCTTTGCTAAATTGTGATTTTGTTTTTCATTTTCATATCTTAAGACAGCTCCAATCAATAAGTTCCTGTTAACAATGGTTAACATGAGCATGTGTGATGTCAGAGAGGTCACAAGTGTCAAAGTCTGCTGTGCTACATGTATGCTACGTTTTAATGTATTTTTAAGTGCTGCGGTTGAACATTAGCCGAGATGGCTAACAGTGGTACATTTACGGATATGTTTATTAATGTGCACTGTCCCTGTAACTTTAAACTGTATAAATAAATAAACCACACAGAGAATTTTCACCCCTTATCTGAAGTTCCTCCACTTAAGTGTTTTAGCCTTTTTCAGCTAACTGTTTTGGTTTAACACATCCAGCTTTAAAGTTTAGTTGAGTCTTACTGCTCTCCGCAGTATTATTAACAACTGCTTCAGGCACATGTTTTTAGAGAATAAACTCTGATAAACCCAACACTGCCTGCCCACAACCAAACAGCTGACCTGTAACATTCACAACTAGCTAGCAGGTAGCAGTTAGCGGCTAGAGAGTCAGATATTCTCTCAGGGGTTTGGAGTTAATGTTGGACTTTTGTTGCTCTGTCTGCTGTATATGTAGGTAACTGTTTGCTGACATATTTGATATATCAAGATGACAGATGTTCTTTTAGAGCTTGTAGTGATGTCCCTCAAAAATCAATGAATACAGACTTAACAATAAATCAATTGATCATTATCATGTTTTCAATTCATTAAGCACTAGCAAAACAACAACATCATGCTTCTGGTGTTCAGGCGTATATTATAGTTCTTCAATATGTCTTTTTTTTGTGATTTTTGTGTCTTCAGATGCTCAAAAACAGGAACAGCAGCAAACATTACACATCAGTGACTTAATAACTGACAATGTAGTGTATGTTGATGGTGTGTGGATGCCTTTTCCCAATTGGTGAAGAGTCAACACGTACATGGATACTGTAATTATCTGCTAAGAGCGTGAGTCAACTCTTTGCAGTATTTTCACACAGATGATGACTAACATGTCCTCAGAACAGGAGGATGGATGCGATGTGGACAAAGAAATTGTTGAGTAACACAGCAGGCTTTATAGAATCATACTGAAGTGAAGACAATGATATTTCTGTTCAATTAGACATTTCTGGCCTTATGAGGTTATATCCAACATTTAAGAAGCACACCATATTCAACGGTTATCCAGGAATCATGTTTTTACTTCAATTTTGATAAGCAGCACAGATGTTTTGTTTACAGTGGAACATATGCATTATATTTACATTACACACACACATAATATTTGCCTGTGCGAGCATCACATGTAGTTTGTCTTTTACAGTAGATTTTCCAGAGTTTAATGGAATGTCTGATGGTTGTAGTGCTGTAGTAGCAAAGGACTTGTTGTTAAACTCTCTCTCTTTCTCTCTCTCTCTCTCTCTCTCTCTCTCTCTCACACACACACACACACATGCACACACACAGATCTGACCTGTCCCTCCCCGCCCTCTCAGAGCAGGATGCGGTATTTGAGGGCGCGGGGGACCCTGTTGATGACGAGGCGTCCGTCGTAGCTGAGCGAGGCGAAGAGCCACGGGTCGGCCGAAGACCACTCTGCCGCGTACACGCTGTCTTCATGCTCCTCGTAAGTGGACACCACGCTGTCCTTTAGGGGCTCCTTACTCCTGGATAACACACACACACACACACACAACACAAAACACCACCGAGGTGAGCGGAATACGTCTCTGACACAAAATCTATACAGTGCGTCAACATGTGGTCTGTTCACGGAGATAAAATGTGAACAATCCAATGTACAATAATGTTCTGTCGTCATGTGGACTTATATAATTCAATCATTCTGCAAATCATTTAGGTCCCCGTATCCCATGACAACCGAAAGATGGATGATCTGGAGATGTGAGATAATGTTAAACACAGTAGCTGCTGCCCTACTGTTTTCACTCTACTATATGTGAAAACATGAAACCATAAAATTCAAGTATTGAATAGTATCTGTATAAAAATTAGAAAAAGCATTATTAAGTCAGCACCAGAAGGATTCTATACTCTGCATACTATATACTAACATACATACTCTATACTGCAACACTGTGTACACAACTTGCATAACAACAAAGACCAGCAGTCATTCATCAAGAGTGCGGTCTAGACCTGCTATATGTGAAAAGTGCCTTGAGACAACTTTCCTTGTGATTTGACGCTATATAAATAAAGATTGATTGATTGATTGATTGATTGATTCCAATAGAAGGTGAGTGATGGACAGTAACAAACTAGTGCCAGCTTGAGGCCATCTGATCATGGATAGGTTTGATTTTTCCCAAAGTTTGCTGGAAAGTCTAACTTGACCAACAGTACAACCAGAAGTAGGAAGTAGATGATTGTCATATTGGAAACATAAGGTTTTTTCCACATGACAGTTCAATTATAATTTCTCTCCAATATGTTTTATTATCGGGGGCTTTGCTGTTCATCCACTGTCTGTGTGGGCTCATACAGGCAGGGGTATCTGGGTAAATAGGGGCAGAATTAATTCATATATGAGAATCTTAAACTAATACATCTTTTCCATTTTTGCTTGAAAAATGACTTAAACCAATAATAAATTGGATAACTAATTCCATGATCCATCGACTAAATACTGCAGTTATATAATCGTATAATTACTGCATCACTTTTAAGTTAATTATAATATTACAGTTAATTTAAAAAGAAAAACTAGAATAGACTAGAAATAAGAGAATTTCATTTTTGTAATTAATTAAAAAATATTTTTGACACTTTAATAAAAGAAAACTGTCAGCCATTACTATCATACTGTAAATACTATTAACCTTTATGTTACCTCGAAAGACCACCCACACAATAACAATGCAAAACAATATGAGGTAGGTGAATAGAAGAAAATGAAACAATGAATAAATACGAGTAAAACAGATAAGATTATGGAGACGTTAATGCCAGTTAATATACGGCATTGAACAGTACATTGTGGGTCTTTCACCACTATTACGCGTCTACTTTACCACTCCATATACAGTCATTTATCTTACTGAGATAAATACAGATGTATTAAACTGAACAGTAAAAGTGCAAAGTGAGCTAAAACCTTCCTTGCAGTGCAGGTGGGTGAACTCTTCAGTACAGCTAATAAACAAAAGATTACTTGTGTTTTACATTTATCCAGATGAGATATTGGCTTGGTTTAATGGTTTAACAGATCATTTATATTGCTGCTTAAAATGGTACATGTGCTCTTTCATGTTTCAGGACTTATCTCAGAATCAGTTTAAAACACGCTTTTAACATGTCCTGCTTATATGCTGCCTCTCAAACCAGTTTGTTGCTTTTATTTAAAACCATCATTTTCTTTTTATTCATATTTCCCTCATCCTCTCCTCTTGTTGTTGTGTTTATCTACCTGTAAAGCACTTTGCTTTCCTCTGTGTTGTTTTTAAAGTGAAAGCTGAATAATGTGAAATCATGTGAAGAAAAAAAATCCTGATTCTTTTGATTTCTCTCCACACTGCCTGTATGTAAACATTTTAACCGTTTGATATTTTACTGCTATTAAGATTTGGTAGATCATTAGGTGTGATATACACTCACACACACACACTACACCTCTAATGGCTTGTCTCGCTGGTGTTGTGGACCACACACACACACACACACACACACACACACACACACACACACACACACACACACACACACACACACACACACACACACACACACACACACACACACACACACACACACACACACACACACACACACACACACACACACACACACACACACACAAACACCTGCACATTTACCTTGTTTATTCACAGTTTTTTTCCTCTGCATTCATTACCCAAACAGCAGCCTCCACAATGCTGAAACATTTCTCCCACCCGCTCCGACAATGTGACAATCCCGTATAAAAATGTGAGAGTTATGATCT
This sequence comes from Scomber scombrus, assembly GCF_963691925.1. Classification (NCBI taxonomy): domain Eukaryota; kingdom Metazoa; phylum Chordata; class Actinopteri; order Scombriformes; family Scombridae; genus Scomber; species Scomber scombrus. The sequence continues at coordinate 23,924,252 of NC_084988.1, forward strand.
TGCGTTATTGCCGCCCAAAACTCCTCCCGAACCCGCGGCTGTAAGTAGTCCTGAGGGGAAACCCTGACATACATATTTGGATTTATTTTACACATTAACTGTTTCACACAGACAGTAGCTGCTCCCTCTGGGCTGCGGCCTAAAATAAAAACACTCTAAGTGCTCTGCTCGTATAGATTCATTGGGGGAAGAAAGGAACAAGAGGGTGTATGTTGAGAGCACTTGACTGATGCCACAACGTGCCGGAATCTGCTTTGATTAGTCGAAAGGATTACAAGCTCTTTAGGGATCGGGTCATTGGACAGTTTAACTGCGAAGACACTGTATCACATGCTACAATTAAAGGGAACATTTCCAGCAGCCGGTCTAGCTACGATTAACGCAGTCTAATAAATGCTACTTTCACACATTTTTTGCAAAGTTTAGGTGTATGTTGAGACTGTTTTATAGAGGTAGAGATCCAGCTTTATGGTCATATTGGAGGCTGTGGTTTGTGGTAGTTTGCGGTGGATTTGTATTTGATCATACCGAAGGTTGTTTCCATTATTCTGTCCACCCTGCTTAAATCAGTGAGACTCTATGAAGGTTATAATGTCCCTTTTTGGGAAAAAGTGCAGTATCGAGGAGTTGATTCAAATTTATAGTCATCTTTGGAGGTTGGAGGTTGAATTGTATTGCTATACTGATACACTCAATAGGGTGGACAAAATATTAGAAACACTTCTTAGTATAATGCAGTACAGTTCAGTGACCTCCAAAAATATCCAGAAAGTTGAATGAACACCTCCATAAAACCATAAAACATTCTAACCTTCATGATGATGGTTTATAAGTAAAGATGGAAGCTTGAGACTGGAACAATATCTCTCTACCTTCTTTTTGAAGTAACCATTGTGACTGTGTATAATCTTCACAGAGGTATGATGTATTGCAGGGCAGCGTATTATTTGACATTTGATGAATAAGTACTGTATAATTTATATACATTTTAAATTCCTGGAAATACTTTCAAGCCATAAAAAGTAAAGGGAGGAATATATTTAAAGTCCTTCTCTACTCAAACTTGTTTTTTCTTCTTCTTGTTCCGTCACTGTGATTTTGAGCTATATATATATATATATGTATATTGGGATGATTGTGTACTTGTGTGTGTTTGTGTAACCATTACTGTCTATTTTCTATTTTTTTATATTCAGGCACGGCACAGCAAATTTTGTTGTACTTCTCGTGCCACGACAATAAAGTCTAATCTATTCTATTCTATTATTTTTTTTAAACTTACTGTAAAATTCAAGAGGCCATATACTTTAACCAACACACATCTTTTCTACATTTACATATCTACATTTCCTTTAGGTGTATTTATATTCCTAGAATAGATTCCTCATGTCACTTCTTTTATTTAGGCGTATACTGAGGCAGCCCTGGAGTGAAGGCTGAATGAATAATGAATAAAGACTTTTTGATTTTGATACAGGTGACTAAGAAAAAATATCTGAAGAAATGTGAAGAAAAGTAAAATGTGTAGAAATATAACAAATCTAGATGCTGCCATATGATGCAAAGAGACTCACTGAGCAGCCTGATGATTATATATAAATGATATGAATCACACTCTATGGCCATCACACTCACCAGATGTCAACCTAATAGATGTATGTATGACAGATGTTGGAACTAAATTAAAAAACAGGCCAAACTTCTTTTTTTTTTAAAACTGTTGTTGTATCTTAAAAATAATCACCTTCATATTAAAAATCAAACATATAACAGTGCGAGCAGTGGAGGGGTTGTGTATGTAAGGTCCAGGTACTGTGGAGTGGACACGCACCGTACACACGAGAGGGGTCAATAACTATAGTGGAAGGGTTAAAACTGAAGCTGAGTGCCGGTGATTAGGAAGAAGAGTTGATAATTGTGGATGAGAGTCCATCATTGAGTCTAAGAGCAGGTAGTTATGGACGAGAGGAGGGGAGGGGGGGGGGGGGGGGGGGGGGCATAATGGATGGAGGACAGTGGCACATTTGGAAAGCGGTGAACGGTAACGATTACAGATGATCCCCCTGCAATTTGAAAATCAACTCTAAACGCCGTACAGGAGGAAACTGGTGAAGTGTTTTGACAGTAACATATTTTTAATGTTTAAACTCTCCACTTTTTTTTTTTTTTATCATTCCCAGTGTCAAAGAATATCAAAGTGAAGGTTCAGGCAGTCAGCTTTAATCTCAGGGGGACTAATATCAAATGAACAGTTCATAATATGTAGCAGTTTTCGTGAACACTTTAGTATCTCATGATGGGTTTCATTAAGTTCCTTGTGGCACTCTAAAAACCTACAACCCCTCCCCTTCAGATATAATGTGATGAGAGCTGACTGTTAGGTTTAAAACTATGTTATGAATCCACAAACAAATTATGAATCATTTTCTAACACTCTAAAAATGATTAAGGTCACACATAGATCATGAGGTATGGGAGACGCTCAATGCAGCAAATCTCAAACATGCGTATAAAAGAATGAAAACGCCTGTTGGTGTTTAATAGGAGGAGGCAGTGAAGTGAAGTGAAGTTTACACATGCTTGTAAACAGCACTAACTGGATGTAGAGTTGATGATGTACCACTCAATTTATAATGCCTCTGCCTCAAATATTCAGTATTTGTGAATATGGACGACTCTCTTCAAGCAAAGCGCCCCAAAAACACAACAGCAGCCATCTGTGAGCTTCTAAAGGGTTAACAGTGAAGTGAGATGCTGCAGATTGTTCTGATTCTTCATCTTTACACTGTTTTAGTCACTGCCAGAACATTTCAACATTTGATCATTGAATATTCAGGTTTTTTGGTGAGCTTTACTCCAGTGCTGCCGCCAGTGGACCAAAATGTCAAAATTTCACTCATCATATTCAGAGCTGAAACACATACTCAACAGAAAATGAACACTTTGGGTAACTGATTCATGATTTGAGACACTTTTGAAAGGAAAAATGCCAAGATAATGTGGTTGCAGGGTTTCACATGTGATAACCTGCTCGGAAAAAATGAGAGATTTGAAGGCATCATCTTGGACTATGGGAAACTGTGTATTTTTCACTGTGTTTTTATGGTGTTAAAGCATTAAAAACAGCATATTAATTAATAATTACAGCTCTAAATAAATTCCACAAAGCTGAACCAGGCTCAACTTTTATACATTCATGCTTCCAAGGAGATGAACCCTTTTCATTTGAATGATCTCATGAATGTTCCACATGCACCTTCCTCAAGGAAAGTAGAGTAAAGGAACAGCAAAGTAGTTCAGTTTAGTTCAGTACAGTTAATACAGGCAGACATTATTATGACTATGTCATAACAGGGAAAGCACAGGTGTCACTAATGACATTAATGATTGCTCTGTTTTATTCAAGTGTCCCAGTAGATATGACAGTGTGACAGGAAGCCAACGTGCACAATAACAGGACCCTGAAACTGAAACAGCAACAATCAGTAATTCTATTATTAATACCTGTGATTTTCCTACTGTGACATGTCACAATGTCTTCTATAAAAAGGCCTTTGGTCTTGTCAGAAACACCCAAAGAGACACATTACCAGTGATCACCTTTAAAGTTGTTACATCTGTCATGTGACATCCTAGCCAGGCCCGATAGTTCATCCTCTCTTTATTTTTTTTGTTTTTCTTTAAAGTCTCCGTCTCTCCTCAAAAGAAGCACCTGCTACTAACAAATACATGACTTGAGATATTTCCTTCCTTTCCTCTGACTAGCCAGAGTCTCTCTTACTTGTCGTCCTGGTGGTTGTCCTCCCCGTCGCTGAGCTCGTCATCGTCCACCAGGTGTCCGAACGGCTCCGAGGAGATGGACACCATATTGGAGAGGATGAGCCTGCTGTCGCTGCTGGCCGTCAACACCAGCTGGTCGTGGCTGTGGTTGTAGCGGACGCTCCACACCCTGCAAACAAAAACACATGTGTTACCAGACTGGCATTCATCATCATGAACAAAGCAGCAGTGTTAACATGTTCCATTCATTCATTGGATGTATGGAAGAGTGTGTGTGGAGGCGTGTGTGTGTGTAACCTTGCTGTTGTGAACAAAGCTGCAAGTGGGTGAAGAAACCAGCTGTAGGTAAGCTCTGAATACAACAGTACTACAGACACACACACACACACACACACACACACACACACACACACACACACACACACACACACACACACACACACACACACACACACACACACACACACACACACACACACACACACACAGGCATAGAGAAAAAGTGCCTGTCTCTATCTCTCTTTCACACACTCGTGCCCACACAAATCATGCAGAAAATGCAGCGTTCTCACAGTGGGATTCACAGCAAAATATGCCTATCTGGGTGTGTATTCAGATGCCAATAATGGGGATTTGCTACCTTGCTGTCTATATTTGGGCTTAGTTCACATGAGTTGATGATCATTATCATAAATTCCCTGATCCTGGTTTTTATGCTTTGCTTCGTTTCACTTCTTTTTCTATCTTTCGCAATCCAATTCTTTCACACCTTTCCTCCATCAATTCTGGTCCCTTCTCTTTCTATTACTACGACTGTCAGCCTCTCTTGCTCTTTCCCCCCCCCCCATCCTATACCTCCCTCTCTTTTTGTTTGTCTCTCTCTCTCTTTCTGTGAGCCCGGGGCACAGCTCAGAGTGCGGTCCCGGTTCCCCTCACAGGGAGGGATTGAGGGATAACCAAGGCTGTTGACAGAAAATCAGCCTCGGCCACGCCATTCCCTGCGCTCCCCTAATCTGCTTCCCTGCTAAAAAATAGTCCCTAATACCCCCAGCAGCCCTGAGGCCATATCCTGGCTGTGCTCCAAAAAATGAGCATGCACGGCAAACACACACACACACACACACTCTGGGAAACACCCACACGTACATGTGTCACATTGAGTGTACACACAGATATAACATATGCATTATAGAAACGCTTGAACACACAATTAAGTGTAGTCACATAGAGATGAAAAGAAAGCAAAAACACAGACTAGAAGGTGGCACATGAGCGTGCGCACACACACACACACACACACACACACACACAGACACGCACACACACACCTATCTCCTATCAGAAGAGATCCCATCTGCAGTTATCTATAGTTATGGATATGTTTGCCAAGTCTATCTCTCTTTTTGAGATAACGCCTCTGGGTATGCGTATGTGTGTGTGTGTGTGCGCGTATGTGTGTGTGTTTGCACATGCTTGTTCGTACCTGTGTGTGTGTGTGTGTGTGTGTGTGTGCCTTTATCAGGTAAGGATTGGTGTGCTGCAGCAGTAGCCCAGTTTGGCTCGCAGACACACTGATCATCTATTCAGCTCACACAGGAGAGCGCACACACACACACACACACACACACACAGCTCCTGCAGCACACGGCATGTAGCTCTTAGCGGTGCCTGAAGCTTCACAGAGCAGAACAGAACCTGGAGCGGGACTTGGAGTGTGTTGGACCCACAGTGGTTAAATCCTCACTGACAAAACGAGTAGCAGCCTGTTTAATTTGTAATTAGTGTATTACTACCTTTTATTGCAGCAGCAGTAGTTAGGGCATTTCATTAGTTAGGAGATAAAGTCATTAATAAAACCAGAAACCAATCAGCAGTGGAGCCAAAGAGTTATCATCATGTTTATCATTATTGTTCCTGCATTTTCCTCAATACAGTATACCTGAATTACACTCTAATGCCGTGTAAGAGATTGTTTAGTCCATTATGCAGATACAATTAAGATATGCACAGGAAATCCTTTTTCCCACATTAAAATGTTACATTTGAATGACATGATGAATGACATATTCACCTGCTTTAGTGCTATTTATTCTCAACAGTCATTTTCAATAACAACAATTAAAGATAAAATGTGTAAAAGTTTGTAAAGTTTTAGACCATCAGCGAGGTACTTTTTGGATTTGGAGCACTATTTGGCACTGCAGCAAAAATCCTTCAAAAATCTCCTCAAAGAAAATATTGACAGACTTATATCAAACCTCCAATATCCAGTATCTCCATGTCTATCAAGTCTATCATTTTAAAGGTTGGTGCACCCAAATTACAACACATATTTTTTCATGCAAGTACTTTTATTTGCCCAGATTTTCTGTCTTTAACTATTTGGAGTATTTGGCCATGACATTTAATTATAATGGATGTGTAATGTGCTTAACTTAAGGCTACAATATTATATGACATTAGTAAATATCACTCTAAATGAATTGCTGTGGTTAAAGATTCCCTCCAGACATGTTTTAAGATGTTTAAAATGACTCTGCTTTGAATAATCATTTGTGACTGATATGATTTTGGTTTACGTTATTACAAAAAAACTGTTGAAAGTACATCTCCTCCTTGACCCTCATTGTAAAATCCATCTCTTTTATTGTATTGTAATTACCCAGAGTTTGTTTTTAATCACTGGCTAGTAATTATTGCTGTCTTCTCACTGTCTGTTTCTTCATATGTAAGTATATGTATAAACATATACCTCCTTATGGGGTCCATTCACCTCCACTGTACGAAGTTGATGGCAGAATTAGAGGTTTCAAAATGTGGGAAAAATGAAATAAATCGTATCAGCACAGCAAGATACCCCCATGAGGTAACTGAGAACATACAGTATTGGGTTTTCAAAAACTTGGGTGAACTGACCCACTAAAATGAAGATTTAAACTTCCTGGAAATCTTTTAAAAAAAGTGCAGCTTCAAAGATGATATGCTGCACACAAAGTTCAACCACTCAAGAACACCCCGGCCTTTCTTTCTTCCTGCTCTGCCAAATCAAACAGATATCTGTTGGGGTTGAAGTCACATTACAACTAAACGATACCTTCAAACTTCTGAATGACCCCTCCTCAAATGATGTCAGACTGGGAAAAAAGCTTTAAATTTGGGAAGAAAGACCCTCTCGAATTGCATTCATGCTATATTGTACATTAGCACATACTATCAGCCGTTGGACTGACTGCTCACTGGCCTTGAAAAACCTGTACAGGTCAAAGACTAATTGTGTGACACTCAGGGACCCTCGAGAGTGACGGATACTCGCCGAAGGGGGGAACTTGAACTCATTTCCCGTGGTTCAAGGACGGTACCCTTTCACACACACCCCGGCCTGAACCTCTCAAGACCTCCACACCACCATCACCACCACCACCAATTCACCCACCAGTGCGAGTGCTCCTCCAGGGTCTTGACAGGCTCCTGGACGTTGCGGACGTCCCAGAACTTGACCTTGCAGTCGTCTCCACAGCTGGCCAGGTAGTACTGCCGGTTGGGGTTGAAGTCCAGGTCACGCACCAGCTGGCCGTGAGCGTTCTCTATACAGTAAATCTGACTGGAGAGGAGAGAGAGAGAGAGAGAGAGAGAGAATGAGAAAAAAAGAGGGGATAAGCCGGGAGGCGTGGAAGGGAAGATAGATGAGAGAAGAGGCAGAGAGAGAAGAATTCGGATGGAGGGATAAAGAATGAGAGAGAACAGCAGCATAGAGAAATGATAGGAAAGAGAGAGAGTGAGAGAGAGAGAGAGAGAGAGAGAGAGAAGTGGATATGACAGAACAACAAAAGCAGATATGAGAGAGAGAGAATGATTCACAGGGTCCGCACAGGCGAGAACATTCCCAAGCTAAATCAAAGCCTCCTCTGTGTCTGCGAGTCTCAGCGAAGGCCAGGCTCAATAAAAGGAGCCGACACCGGCGGTGGTAAATTATAAAGGCAGGCCTCATAACCGCACAGCCTTGAGTTCCTGCTAGAGTGAAGTTAACAGAATGACACGACGGAGGGAGAGAGGGGCGCTCGACGCATTGTGTCTCTTTCCAGCTTTTCCGGCCACCTCCTTTACCTCCTTTCATCTTCTATCCACCGTGTCCTCGGCTCACCTCGCCTGCTCTCCTTAAATATACTATAACGCTATCACGTCTCTTTCGTTCTCTTTCTCCGCCGACCTCCCGACCATGACTTTTCTTTACATACTGCTGTGGTTTTAACAGCCAAATGAATCCATCGTTATACAAACTGAGGTTGCATAGATTTTCTCACTACTTAGGGCAGAGTAACAAGATGAAAACACAACAATGACACATTATTTTCTATAAAGTTGTAGGCTAATAGCTGCTCATTTACAGATATGACATTCATTTATAGTTGTTCTCTGATGTGTGGTGCGAGGTGAGAAGCACACAGTGGATTTTAAGAGCTTTTTTTTGGCTTATAATTAGCTGCAAAAAAACACCTGATGAGAGCCGTGAGAATGAAGCCAAACAGTAGAATCAGAGTAGAGGATTCTGACACAACTTTACCTACTTCCAAGGTGCACAGAGAGGAGAAAAAAGTAGGGCCTGACTGATAATGGACTTTTGGGGCCAATGCCGATACCAATATTAGGGACTAAAACAATTCCAAAATCGATATATTGGCCAATATACTGTATATACTGATAGAATAAACACATGAATACACTTTTTTTTGCAATGATCCATCAAATGTGGTTATCAAAAACTTGAAACTTGATGCATATTTTACAGTTTAGGAATAAACCTAATTGTATTAAGTGACATCAGTAAACAGAAAGAGTAAACTATATATATCTAAAATGATGCCTGTATAACTTTAAAGACTTTAATAAAATATTGACACATATCATAAAACATATACGGCAATACCGACATATCTGTGATAGGCAGACCGATATACTGTATCTGTTGGTTCTAGAAAAAAGTCTAAAAAGGTCAAAGCTCCAGCAACATTTGTAGTACTTAAATTAACTTTATTGTTAGACCAACAAGTTTCAGAATGGATCTGGGTCGTAAAACCAAGACAATGAGCTAAAAGACTCCACATAGCTGAGTGGAACTGCTGAGTTGGGTGTTTTTTCTCTGTGGGTTCATCACTAAGAGTGACAACTTTCACTTTACATGTAGCGCTTGGATATTGATTAAAGTAGCTTTAAATTATACAGTGCTGCACTGGCACTGTAAGATAGAATTCACAACATGTTCTATGAGATCCATATTGCTCTATCAGCAGCCCTTTCCTATGTGAATCTGTAATAATGTTAGCAGCCATATAACAGATCAGACCAATTTTATCTTACTGTCTTTGTAGCCCCCTGATACTGTTCTCTAAATAAAAGAAGAAAGCAGCAAATCAACTGGGGGACACAGAATGGAAACCCATTTGAATAAACTGGTTAATTAATTGGATCCACAGCTCTGCCTCCACCATAAATGCAACACAAGACGTGTAGAAAATCTCCACTTGTTTTCTTCAGCGCCGTTTTCTCTCCAGGCTAGCCTGGCAAAGCTCAGCTTGGTTCGGTTTTGCTCAGCGGAGCGGAAAGCCTCAGTGTTATGGCCCAGATGGATGCCAACAGCAGCTAGCCAGCTAGCTAGTCACCCTGCTGATCACGTTAGGCAATTAACATGCTAATTAAAAATCTCATTAAAATAAGGGAGGTATAAGAGAATGACCTGGGGCAGACCGCTGGGCTTCAATTAGGTCAAGACAGCTAAGAGACTGTGTGTGACTGTGTGTGTGTATGTGTATGTGCTTGTACATGCTGTCACTGCCACTGGACCATGGCGTTAGTGTCAGCATATGGAGCTTGACAGAAAATGTCAAATAAAAAGAGCAAAAAAACACTTTTCATAGAGCACAGAGTTGGCATACACGCGCCTTCTAAATGACATACCCTGTACAAATGAGTGTACATACATTCAGAACTGATTTGCACAGATTAGCATGAATGCACCAACTTTGAGGCCTTTGCATTAATGAGTTGTGCTCCAGTTGTAGACTTTATACTCATATTTCTACTGCATTTGTTGAATATGTATCACCTGAATTTTTTAAGCATGGGGTTTGTGCACACGTTTGTTCCGCTCTGCATCTCACAGTGGTTAGGGTTAGGGTTAGGGTGGTGCAATACTTCTGGTAACAGATTCAAATTCAAAACAACAAAGTATTAAAACCCAAACATTTTTACAAGCTTTGTGTTAAGTTCTCAGATTTAACATTGGCATTGCGCTCCAAAATCTTTCCTTGACTGTCTGTTTTCTCAGCCAGAGTTTATTTTTAGGCACACTAGCAGTCGCCTCATCCACCACTTTGGTCCAAACTGAAAAATTCTAACAACTATGAATGAATTACTATAACATTTTGCACAGACATCATGGTACCTCAGAAGATGAATCCTAATTATAATCATTATAATAATAATCCCTTTGTGATTCATTCACCTTTCCTCTAGTACCAAAATGAATTTGACATTTGTTGAGAGAAATATCTCAACAACTATCACGCGTAGCTTCACAGAATTACTACTGGGGCTACACTGTGTCTCAAATCTTGTACTTCTTAATGTTTTAGGTGACAAGTGTCTTCTTACTGAGAATTATGGAAAAATACAGTACACTAGGAGTACCTGGATGGTGCACTCAAAATGGTCAAAAAGTTGAGTGTGTAACTATGGACACTTCTCACCCTCAACGGTCACCATCTTGGCTACATAGCAGAAGGGGAGGAAGCACTTTTCAAACAGGAAACGGCAGCTGAGGACGTTGTAACTACACAGAACATCACCAAATTATACAAAGGCATTAAACACATTTTTTTAGATTTATTGGATTAATTTAGCAGTCTGTAATGATTTAGTACCGCAAACAATAACGTGAGTAATGTGCTTCTGCTAGCTTGCTTACTAGCTAAACGTAATTTCCAGTAAGTGCGCAACGGCTGTGTTTGTACCCTGAAATCTGCACACTACCTAAGTAAGTAAAAAGTGTACACAGTGTACTACACAGAAGAGTACTAACAGAAGTAAATCATTTAAAGCACAGTGATAGTTTTTGTTAAAGAGTGTTTGCTGTGTTGCTGAGTGCTAACAAATTCCAGTTAATCTTAACTCTGTTTAAGGTTGAGGGATATGACAATACAGTACACTTCAGTGATAACTATTGTTATATATAAGAACAAATACATCCATCTAAATATTTGAAACAAGCACGACTCCAGCAGCAGCGCTCAAAATTCGAGTTGACTTGGAACTTTCGGTGAACTTCGATTTCACTCAGAATAGCAATTTCATGTGTAATTTTGAGCTGAGGCACATGATTTATTTACAGTGCTCCCTCCCCCCTCCTGTGAGTGACTCTGAGGTAAAAGGCGTGACCCCCGGGCTGTAGGATGGCTGGTGTTCAACCCGGGCCGCCGTGGAATGGGACGCGCCCGCCGCGTGAAAGGGAAATGGAGCAGGAAATTGGGTTAGTTTCGCTGTTTCCCTCTCTGGTGTCTCTGAGCAATCCCCTTCACACACACACACACACACACACGGAAACACACACACACTCACACATACACTCCCTTGGCCCTGGCTAATAGTGGAGAGACCTGGGAATATTTTGGTGTGTGTGAGTGTGTTTGTGTTTGTATGAGTGTGGGGGGATTATAGTTGTGGCTGGCCTAAGCCACCAAACACACTCAATCTAATGTCATCCCGCCAGCAAGGCTGAGTGTGTGTGAGTGTGTGTGATGGGGGGTTGATGAGGGGACAAGGGGCCAATTACACACACTGTTAGGCGCACGCAGATAAAAACATAAAACTAGGAAAACACACTCTCACAAATACTATTATGTGTGTAAATACAGAAGATATAGGTGTGTAAAGGGGGACACTACAAAAGTGGACAGGCAAGCACACATTCGGCCATCACACACACATACACACACACACACACACACACACACACACACACAACCTCGTGGCTCGGTCTGGGTGATAAATCTCTCTGCTGAGGAGATCGACTGGAACACAGACGCTCACAGTCACACACACAAACTCACGCACGCACGCACGCACGCACGCACGCACGCACGCACGCACGCACGCACGCGCACACACACACACACACACACACACACACACACACACACACACACACACACACACACACGTCTCTGTTTCTATGACAACTGCTGGGGGAAGGGAAGGGGGGGGGGCGGGGGAGAAAAGAAAAATCGAAAGAGGAGAGCAATCATTTCATCGCTGATCAAAATTAAAGCCTGGCTTTGAGACAGGGCTGGCAGAGAAAGAAAGGTGGGAGGGAGAGAGAGGCAGACAGGTAGGGAGGGATGGAGGGAGGGAGGGATGGAGAGAGAGTGGGGGGGGAGTCCGCCCATGCATAAAAGTAAGGGATCATTACATCAAGCAGCCTAAATGATTAGGGGAGATCTTCATGATTAGCGTGAAGCTTTCACAAAAGTCGACGAGAGAGTCGGGGAGGGTCCACTGGTGTAGCATAAAAATAATAAACTAGCCCTCCACATCATTTTATTCTAATTAAACAATCATGCACGTGTCATTAATACTGAAACACAAGTCATATCCATGAATCTCAAACAATACATCTTGATGTCATAATATTTCCACTCACTAAAACTCTCTGCTGAAGTGGCGTATAGGGCTGCAGTGAGAGTGATATTTAGCATTTAAACAGTTTGGAGGGTTTTTCTTGCCACTCCAAAACCAAAAACAAAAGAGCAAAAAGTGCAAGGAGAAGGATTACAGTTTGGGCTGATTTCCTGGGCAGGGATTAAGTCTCGAGTTGTTTCTCAATGGATATTTTCATTGAATCTAGTTTTCAGTCTAAGATCTCTGCCTGAGAAACTGGACCTTTGTGTTTATCTGTTTAAACCTGAGCTTTAATTGTTCGTATATCTGGCCAACTAGAGCTAAGAGTTTGTTCAGGTTTGTTCAGGTTAGATTCATTTATGGTGTTTTTCTCAGTGTGTAGAAGCGGCTCCAGGAAAGCTAATTTTTTAATTTTAATTTAGTTTTTTTTACTTTATTGGTGAAATAACATGGCAAAAAAACCTGATATAGACAATAGACACAACATAAGACAGTCAGATGGTGTAAAGTAGGGTGTTACAAGTTGAGTGGGGTATATTGTGGGCAGTGTGTGTGTATGGTAGGTATGGTTTTAACATGTCTGGAAGCACATCATTGGTTATTTTTTGTATATTTGTTTTACCTTTTTACATTTTTTCAGTTTTTAAAATTTAAACGCTATTTAAATACTACTTGTAGTATAGAAGAATTGTATTAATAGACCAACTCGTTTAGGCTTGTGGCCTTCATCAGGGTCATCATAAAACATATTACAAGTGCTGCTGGAGTTTGACTGTTTCTCTTTTCCATTCACCTTGGAAGTAGGTGAAGTTGTGCCAGAAACCTCCTCCCTGTTTCTGGTAGGATGATTTAACAAGCTACTAATAATAATGATAGTAATAATAATGATAGAGACGATAACAATAAGTATGGTAATGGCAACTACATGCAACAACGTTAGTATCATGATAATCACATTGTTAGCCATGAGTGAGTACTATAATGTTCATGTAGGGGCAGGCAGAACACCTCCCCACCAACCCTCCTTTAGCAAAGCAACCAGGAACCCACGCAGAAGGCGGCCGGGGTCGTCCAGCGGGGGCCTCACCCTACCAGGGCTGTTTTTGTGCCCCCACACTGAGTCAGAGGGAGTCTGTCCTGCTCCTTCTTAGATTTGCTTTACACTCCACCAACCTCAGAAACATAACCTATAATTTCCATCTTCACGGATAATCAGCTGGTGATGATGTTGACTGGTAACCTGAGACCTAAAAGCTTAAGCTTCAGTCATTTTACATGACATCACACTTATAGCCATCAAGTGTATATTTAAGACCCTCTTACAGGCTTCACCTCACCATTTCAGCTTAATGGCAAAACAGACTATTGGCAGTTAGAAATGAGAAGTCTGAAATCAAAGACTTACTGTTTCAAATAATGTAAACTGCATATAAGAATGGAAAGCCTGACTCGCATAGTAACAGTAACTAAGGGAGGATGAGGACTAGCGATCAGTCATTGACAATAAAAAACAATTACACTATCAAAAAGGTAACCACCAATTTACACCAGCTATCATACATTTTAAAGGTATTTTTTGTTCGTTTCTATTCCTTAACTCCAAGGTCTGCATAAGGTCACGAATACACCATTATGAAAGTTACAGTATGATGTCTGCTTCATGTCTAATGGGGTGGTGGAGTGTGTGTGTGTGTGTGTGTGTGTGGGGGAAGCACATGAAAAGGTTACAGATGATCGATTTGACAGTAGCAGAGTTCAAAAGGTCGCCCTCAAATCAACAGCGGCATATGGAATACCACTATTTCAAAAACAGCTGACATCTTTTGCATAATGGCCCGAATTTGAATGTGAAATATGATACTCCTAATAGGCAACGCTTTTTGCATAATGGTGCTATATTTGAATATGTGAATAAAATATGATGGAAAAGGCTTTTGAATAATGGTTTACCTTGGCTACCCTATCATTATGGCACGCCGATGCACTGCCAAATCTGTTGAATAGGTTTAATGAAAAGGATGTTTTTTTTGGTCAGGTGGCGTGCGGTGTGAACAGGAGGCTGCGCTGTCTGTCTGGATGAAGAGTTCTGAGTTCTGTCTTACTTCTTGTCTTTGTACCAACAGACAGCTGGCTTTTAACCTGGATTGTGAGGGAGCAAATAGCACCGCTATCAATCATTTCACCTTCTTTTAAGCGCTCTTTCTGCCCGTATCTGCTTATTGTGCTCCCTTCTCTTGCTTGCTCTCTTCTGTCGGGCTCTCTCTCTCTCTCTCTCTCTCTCTCTCTCTCTCTCGCTCTCACACACAAACACACACACACAAATACACACCACAGGGGAGGTGTAGAGAGTCCATGCTTCATTGCAGCACTCCACTGCTTTTCAGTATGCACCCTGCAGTGCATGGTATGGCCGCAGGCCTGACAGCTATTACACAGCTCAGTGTGTGTGTGTGTGTGTGTGTGTGTGTGTGTGTGTGTGTGTGTGTGTGTGTGTGTGTGTGTGTGTGTGTGTGTGTGTGTGTGTGTGTGTGTGGACCCTCACTGTGGACTGTCGGTCCAAGAGGGAATTCAGAGGAGATGCAGTGTAAGAACATCCCAAATGACAGGCATGTCTCTCTCTCTCTCTCTCTCTCTCTCTCTGTGTGTGTGTGTGTCTCTCTCTCTCTCTCTCTCTCTCTCCCTCCCTCTCTCCCTCCCTCCCTCTCTCCCTCCCTCTCTCTCTCTCACACACACACACACAGAGCTGTATGCCCAGTGGCTAGTACTACATGCCTGTTAGCTAGCCTAATATTATTCAAAGGCTCAAAGCCCCCCAGTGTGCCAGGAATGACACACAGTTGGTTCTCCCCAAACTAACACAACACAGTTTTTCATCATTTCTCTATAAAGACATTCTGAAGTTACCAACAGAATTGTTACCATGGCACAAATATACATTCATATATGCACGCTTCACACATATGGTCTAAACTATGATCATTATGTCTGGCCTGCACAGATCAAATATCTCAGTTTCTTGATTCAAGATGTCCCGTGTCTAATTTGTGATACAAAGATTTTGTGTGGTGACAATGGCCAAAATCAGACTATTAAATATAACAAGAAATGTTTCTGAATGACGGAGGGTATCAAAGAAATCATTATAATTTTATAAGTACCACAAAACAGTGTGGAGATTCATTCTTGACCACAGGAACTCATTAATATTTCAAATCCAGGGTTCTTTTACAAGCTGTCATGGATCATTGATAATCGGAACTTGCCCAGGTGTCTTCATTTAACCTATATCACAGACGTTCAGTCACGTGAAAGCAGGTGATTCTTCGACCCGGTGAGCAGTACACTGTTGAAATGAGATCACCGGCTATATTCAGCCGTGTGTCGAAGCATCGATCGGTAACGGGTGAAAATCATCGACCGGGAGTCAGCTGTCGACCGCAGAGAGATCAAGGACGACATTCACATCTGACGCCAGACACCATCTCTGAACAGAGACAGGGTTTACGACCTATGAAGTTCTGAATATTAATATGACACATTTAAAGTATAAGGCTGGCATTATTCCAAGAAAGAAACCAACCGACAATATCTTAGCATTCTTTGTTCCTTTTTTCTCTCTTCCCTACAGTGTGTGTGACATTCATGCCCATTGATTCCTAAAAAAACACAAATCTTTAAAAATGGTGGAGACTTTAGGAACAGGATAAAACTGTGTATTACTGGAATCCAATACTTAATCCACATCTGTTGCAGTGGTGAGGAAGTGTGTGTTTATCTTCTGTTTCACTTTTGTGATAAAACCCCTGAAATGTTCCTCTGTGACATGCTAAAAGGTAGAAGAGACACTTTCACCAACAAGCACAATAAACTACCACTCACCTCTATTATCAGTCAGACCAGAACAAAGAGGAAAATCACTATGTGATGTGACTGACCAGAGTATCTAGGAAGGTGAGAAACAGACTTGTTGAATGAGTAAAAACTGATGTATTCAGTCCAGTGTAACAAAAAAAGGAGTCTAAAAAAAAACGAAAAGGATATAAGCAATGAAATTGAACTAGCTCAATTCAAGATAAACAAACTAAGGCATGATCACATGCAAACAACTACAGTGTGATCCTCTGATTTCTCTAAACCACCGTCTCTCCCTTTAAATAGTCCCTCTAATCTATTAGGCAGAACAGTATTTGATGCAGGGGTGTCCTCTCCCTTTAATCAACTGGTACTGAACAATGCTACTTGTATCAGTCAACACTGTTTAAAACACACATCATCCATAACATTATCCTCAGCACAAGCCAACACAAGTATAAATCATATATAGATACTAAACCAAACATTTAACTAAATGAAATAAAGTGACATCACTGATGATGTCACTGAGTATTGGTATGCAAAGTAACACAAAGAAAATCTATGGAACTAAACCAATAAACAATAACTAAAGTCAACAATACTTGTCTGTGTTTAATTTAACCAAAGACTAAAGATTAAAATAACAATATTGTAATAATAATGACGCAATATTCCATTTTATTGTTAATGGACTTAACCATTAATTTATCAATTCATATTTTATTGTAATAATATTGATGCAATAGTCTGTTTATGAGTTAATTTGTCCATCAGATGTTACATAGTTTTGCTTTAATGTGTGTAAATGTGTTCATAACTGCACTGAACATTAAACTCAATAGTTGACATTTCACTATATTATGTCTGTTGTCCTCACTTATAGATCAGTGTATTATTTCTGCAGAGTATTTAAATAATAAGCAGTGAAGTCAAACTCCACACAGAAACCACCATTCTTCCCTTTCTGTAAAAAAAACACTTTTTAATGACCTGTGGCATAACTGAAACATGACCTTTCAAAAAATGCATTAATGAAAAAGACCTTGCCTAAAAAAAAGAATCACAACAGCAGTAGCCCCCGTTTAACAGGGACCGGGCTCTGAATAATGTAATAAGCGAAGGTACAATGAATAAGACTGAGGCTGAGAAGGAGTGAAAATGTGTCGGGATTTTCCATTAAACGCCGCTTTTCTGTCCCCAATATCGGGAGCGCAGTATTCCATAATTTACATAATGCTGCATATTACATCAGTACAAACTAGAACAGGATCCATATATGTTTTATAACTTTATGAGCTGTGTTATCTTTGTATTTTTTTTAAAGTGCTGTGTGTCTGGGAGACAGGGTGCTGATACGCTGCTCCTCTCCAGGGTGTTAGATAACTAACTAGAGGCTGCTGCTGCTGCTGCTGCTGCTGCTCTCCCTGTCCTTATTTCTGAGCAGGGCGGCTCTGTGTTTGGGCTGGCAGAGTGGGTGACGAGCCCAGAGACTGTGTTTGTATGTGTGTGTGTGTGTGTGTACTTCCACTGTGTTTTTGTATGTGCGTGTGTGTGGGTGTGTGGGGACACCTCAGAGGTCGTCTGAGGAAGCAGTGGAGCATGCTGAGAGGCTGCCATCACACAGCTGCCACACCAACTGGACACGCACACACATTTATGTACAGGCATGAAGATGCAACCCCGCACGCACACACACACACACACACACACACACACACACACAGGAACAGAAAGGTACACGTAGCGAGGAGCAAACACAGGCGAGCGCACCATCACTTGTCACATGCGAGTCACTTATTCAAGCAGACACACGTACACACAAATGTGACTCACTGCTCATTCACACTTGCAAGCTCTCCACTCGCAACCACTTCACACTGGCGCATGGGTGTGTATGCATGAAGGAACACACACACACACACACACACACACACACACACACACACACACACACACACACACACACACACACACACACACACACACACACACACACACACACACACACACACACAGTGCCCTTGCTATCTGTCTAAAACCTTGGATTGAAGGAGTGAAGAAGGATACAGATATTCATTCATTTTTAAACAGGTAAGTAAAGTTGATTTAATAAAGCACCTCTCACAGAGCAGGTCATAAAGTGCTTCACAAGAGTAGCATAAAAATAATCACAAAAATCACTTTAATGGAAAAATGACAAGAAACCATGGAAACCACCAACCGATTATTGACAATACAAAGCTCGTACATTTATAGGGCTGCAACTAACATTTATTTATTAAAGATATACAATTGAGCAGATAATTAACTCAGTGAATCTATTGATAGTTTGATCTATAAAGAGTCCATTAGTTCAAGTAGACAAACTCAAATAGCTTCTTTTGTCTGAACAATCGTCCAAATAACCCAAAAAGATTGAAAAACAGAAAATCTTCACATTTCAGAAACTTACACTGAGCACAAATTTGGTCATTTTTGCTCGATTATCCGATTTTTAGCTCATAATTTTCCTGTTGATTTCCTGTTACCGTGTCTAAATGATAATTCTGGTTTAATCTAGTAAACTACAGCTTTCTCACATATTTGACTTTATCATTTGAGTCTTATCACTTACTCCTTATCTTTTTTTTTATATCTGAAGAAAAGTGGTACATGAATAAAGGTTAATATTATTATTATTATTATTCCTAGGCATAAGCCTGCTATAAACATAAAGACAAGCAAACATCTTCATATTCATATTCTTCAATATTCTCAGGCAAAGAATGAACACAATTAACATCTCTGAGTACAACAGTGCTCACTGATTTGTTTGGACCTCATTGCAAAAGGTTTTTTCAAATAAAAGTTTGAATGAGCAGGATTCAATACTACTTTTATAATCAGTAATGTATTCCTTATATAAACATTAATAATCTCCCTATCCATATAGAAGTGACATTTTAACTTCATCATATATGTGCTATAAATTGACTTTCTAATCATGCCTGCTACTGAGAGGATGTTAGTATTCAGCTCGATTAAAAGTTACTTAAACAAACAGCAACCCACAAATGGGCCTGTCAGCAAAAAAAAAAAATATATAATATCAAACTCACAGAACTTTATTTTGAAATTCTAGTTCCCAAGGATACCAAATATGACTGTCTGAATTTGGGGAAAATATGTCCAAAATGATACATTGATCAATTCTAATGAGATGATGAATTTGGGGTTTGACTATTTCACTCACTGTAAAATCATAACTCTGAAGTGGAGTTGCAACAAGCTGCCTCGTAATATGTGATACATATATGTGAATATGTGATATGCTCAGACTGTTGAATAAGATGGATTTGACTACTTTAGGAGGAAATTTTGATGATTTGTCAAAAGTCCCAGCATGCTGCTCCCTCTACTGGCTGCAGCCGTCCCCTCGCATCATAATAATGGTGTGTTTTCTGCTATCGGAGATGAGACTGTGGTCTCTGCTAACAAGCCCTGTGCTGCCGCCCCCTCCTTCCCTTTGTGCCGACAGCCAAATCAGCACTGTTGCATCTTTCAAAATACACAGCGGGAGGAGAACGGCCAAAACGGAGCGTGCAGGAACTCTTTAATTTGTTATGGGGCTGACGGCGAGTGATATCAATGATTCAACCATCTTATCTGGGCTTGTGCTACGCAGCTTGTAAATATAGTACTCTCTCTCTCTCTTTCTCTCTCTCCTTCTCTCTCCCTCTCTCTCCTTCACCCGTCACCTCTCTCAATCTCTTCGGCACTTTGCTGTTATCGTGGCCGATCGATGGCGAGGTGATTATTATTCCTCTGGCAGAGCCCACACGTACGCATGTGCTGACCTCACTCATCACGAACCTCGCAAACACAGGGAGCACAAACAAAAGTACACACACACACACACACACACACACACACACACACACACACACACACACACACACACACACACACACACACACACACACACACACACACACACACACACACACACACACACACACACACACACACACACACACACACACACAAATAGAGGTTGGAAGGTGCGTTGCTGATAACCTGCAGTTACAAGGTTAATGTGCGGTAGTGTGGACGCTCCATGTCAAGCAGGAGCATTAGTGTTCCCACCGCCTCGCGCTTTATCATGTGATGTACGAGGAGACGCGTACACACACACACACACACACTCGATTCACTCATTCATTAGATTCATGAACAGCCACGGGACTGCAAACAAAATGTGTCATAACAAGACAAGAGGAAATTCACAGGGATTCTCACTGCCACTCAGTCCGCTGTCACCGAGAACATTCTGCCTCCTATCACACACACACACACATTCAGAAACACATACACACACACACACACACACACACTCCTGGACTACACTTTTCACACATAAGCACAAAAATCTGGAATGTGGATCAAAATTGTATTTTGGAACACAAAAGGTGCAGTGCAGGCTCTTTTTTTCTCCTTGTGTTCATTTTACTTCGCACCGGCAAAATATTTCAGAATGTGAGTGTGAGCGTTGATAAGAAGTATTCTTAGAAAACGACTAAGTGTGACAATTTTTGTTCAGGATATGACTTGATTGCACTACTGTCATTTGCTGACACCGGTGCTAATAACACCTGAATTTAAGTAATGATGCCTCACAGTGAGGAATGGGTAAGTGACAAATAAGGCTTGGCAAGATGATTCAAAAATATGTTAAAACTAGTTTTAAAAGCAGCATCGGGTTTGTTAAAATGTACATTTAGTATTTTTGTTGGTTTTAAATCATTTGAAATGATATTTGCACCATTTTTTACCAAAAGTAAGACCGAATGCTCCTGAAAACGTCAAATGGTGTAACCACAAAATAATGATAAATATTACATATTTGATCCACCTACAGTGTATTTAAGTGGACTTATACTAATAATGACTTAATTTAAAAATAAACTGAAATGTTTCCTGATTGACATGATTCCCCAGATTAAATGTAATATTTAGAACAATTGTATTCCATTACCTTTATATAATATAAAAAGTTATAATGTAAGATTATGCCAAGCTAGTTGATGTGGTGTTTTATTGAGAATTTAGTGTTTTAATGTTTACACCACTTAGACATTTTGGCCATGATCCTCTAATATATTCTCTCAATATGGATTAAAAGCAGAAATGATATGCTGGGTCCACAAAAAATGTATGTGTGTAAGGTATTCATACGTTTATTATCACATTTGAATCCCTTTAAATTTGACTAAACAAAAAAAGTAATTGACCCAAAAGTATCATGATACATAATGATGAGCAGCCCCTCACAACATTTGAACCGATTCATCAATTGAGGTCTTTTTGTACTGCTGCAAAATGCTACAGAATTCAATCGGTACCAAAAAGGTATTGAGGAGCGATCCCCAGCACTAAGAATATGATTTGATTCTATATCACTGAATGGATAACACAGTATTGAAACCCGGGTGCTTTAAAATCAAATGAAGAGTTTTTTTACATTTGAAATACAGGACTACATGTGCAGTACTGATGTGGATTAGGGGGGAAAGTAGTCTCAAAACTCACATGTAATATTTTCATTCAGCATGATGAGTCAAATTAAACGCACATTTGTGTGTGTTGCTGTTGTAATGACGTGTAAACACACGGTGGAATCGCTAAGCTATGAGAGTTTAACTTTACATACGTGACTCTAACATGACTCACTTCTGTCAGATTTAAACGCGGGCTGTTGGGAAAAACATCAGACTGGTTTAAAGTCAGGTGAGTGGAAAAAAAAGTGTCTTAATACTGAGTGGCAAAGCTTACAGACAACATGCTTCATGTTTCTCCTTTTAAATGTTCAATCCTGCTTCAAAATTCCTCTTCCTGGCACTGGATTAATGGCAACCACAGTGTTATTCAGAATATAATAGTAAATGCCAATCAGCTGTGGCATGTGTGTTTTTTGGAAAATGATCAATACAGTAAAAAAGGAGGAGCCTTCATGAAATAGAATACAAACCTTTTAAAATATCAAAATCGCACATGTGCAGAACATATTGGAATAATGTATTTCCAGACCCGCGACACTCAAGTAAGCTCACCTCATGGTACGAAGGTCCCAGCCTCTTATGGCTGTGTCGTTGGCCGTGGCGAGCTGGCTGCAGTTGTGGTGGGGGCTCCACTTTCCGGAGGTGAACCTGAGCTGACCTTTGCCCTCCAGTGTGGCCGTGCTGGAGACCTGCAGAGGACGGCAGCAACACACCTCGTTACCATCTCTGAGCAGGCACATCAATTTCATGCAAATACCTGTGATCGTTTCAGCCAGTATGGAGCATTCAATCAGCATAATGAGGTATTATTAAAAGTCATTTTCTCTGCAGGCCACAACTCCAAACTACAATGTTCAGTATGAATCTGTAGTAATATTTTGGCGGTTACTGGCTAACTGCCTGCAGACTGACATCACACTGAAACATGGACATTCTTACTTATAACCACCAATCATCCCCTAAAATTCCATAGAGCTTTTCGGTCTGTTTTAGCTTGTCGTTTTGGTCTTCCGAGCCACATATTGTGCTCTAGTACACCCTCACCTTACCAGACTACCTAGAGACCATCAGGCTAATGATCAGACTGAAATGGCTTTTACTCCATGGGGCGTAGGGGGAGGGGGGTGTTGTTTTCTGCATGTGGACTTACAACAACCTGTACAGCTGTGTCAGTTTCATTCACCACTTCTGTCTCTATTTCACATACAGCTATGTAGGGAGATGAGGTCACCATTCTTAATCTTACCTACTAAATTGTGATTGGTTGAGAGTTTTTTTCCAGCTGGTGGAAACAGCCTTCAATAGGGACAAAACATGATTAAAGTGTTTGCTCAACAAATCTGAGATGTAGGCAGCGGCTCAAAGGTCTGGAAGGAAGATACATGAACAATATGGAGCATTTAGTGGCTCAACCTAAAGCTAATATTTAGCGTTTATAGTTCATTTTTCTCAGCGGTTGGTTAAGACCAAAACTAAATACTACACTAACATTGCTAATGACTACTAATGTTGCTCTGTCTGCTGGATGTGTAAATAAGCAATTGTTTGCTAAGTTGTTCGTCATATGAAGATGATAATATAGATGTATTATAAGAGCTGGATACCGGACCAAAAATGGAGCCCATTCAGTCCTATAAGAAATGCCAAAAAAATGTTTCTAGCTTCAAGGTTTACTTCTGTATCGTGCAGCCCACTGAATACGTGCAGTAGTGTTTCCCTCACTGGCCCCGCCCACAAATTCCAACTCGGCCCATACACTTTATATTGTGATGACATCACAGATTTTTAAAACCCCATTTTCTCAATACTATTTATAAAACCTTCATGGATCGAAAATTCATAATAGAAAGAGTCATAATTGACTTTGTCTGCAGTTCGAGGTGTCCTGTCAATAGTTTTACAAACATCTTCTAAACAATAGCTCCGTTTCCACTAAGGAAGTTCCTGGTCAAATTTAGAAGGCTGGACCTTTACAGGAATGTCCTCTCACTCGATCCTCTAGGCTGTTATGTCTCCATTGCAGAGTAGGACCCTTATAGGACCCACCGGACTCTGACCGTGACATCACCGAGGCGACGCCCGAAAGCATAACAAAGAAAACGACTACAAGGAGGTAAACATGGATGGAGCTGAGGTGGTTGCCGCATTTCTGGTTTGTGTGTTTGTGTACAATTTTTTACGGCGGTGTAGTCGCTTTCTACTGCTGTTTTTCTTCTGCTGGGTTTTAAAAATGCTGCTTATTTTGGTGCTTTCTGTTGACGCCACATCCCGCTTTGAGTATACCCAATCAGCATCGAGTAAACCTCAAGCCCCACCCAGGAGTTTTTCGGGGCGAACAGAGTAAATTCCCTGAGGCTGGGACTCATTTAGTCCCCATAAAAGTTGTGGGAGATTGTCCTTCAGGGGAAGTTCCTGCTATGGAGACACACGCTAACGGCCCTGGCCCCGTAAAATTACCCCGGGGCCACGGGTTGATTTTTAAGCTG
Organism: Scomber scombrus; assembly: GCF_963691925.1. Lineage (NCBI taxonomy): Eukaryota > Metazoa > Chordata > Actinopteri > Scombriformes > Scombridae > Scomber > Scomber scombrus. Next base: position 23,948,580 of record NC_084988.1, read on the forward strand.
CAATACCACGAGTGTCCACTGGGAAAAATCGGCGCCCTATCCAGCTCTTATAACACATCCATGGGTAATAATATGTCAGTATTGTGTTTTCAGCGTGTTACACTGCCTCCAAGTGGCCAACAATATCAGTAACTGCAGCCTTCAATAACATGTTAGGATGAAGAGTATTGAAAATGAAATGAATGAAATTAGATTCCATGTCTTAGCTTTAAATAGAGACTGAATGTTTTGACAGTGAAGGCATCTACTCATAATTTGTTCCCCTCTCTCTTGCCTGTAGCATGCTCCTACATATGGATTAGCGCGTTTTGTTCCCGTTTCAATGCCCACTGAAATGAGAACAACCACTCATACTGCTTGTGTGGTAACTGGGAAGTCTCAGCATGCACCTGTCTCCTCTGTGACCCGCTGCTCAGTCAGCACACTCTGCTGACCCCACCGTCTCTCCTCAGTCCCATGGCGAGGATCTATACGCCAGATCGCTCAGAGTTACTTATGGATCAACTGGCGAGTCGAACGCGAGCCCTCGGAGCTTTTAATGCTGATGAGTGTTGAAGGCTGAATCGAAGGAGCCTGCTCAGGCTGTTTGGAACTCATTTCAATTTATTGTAATATCTGAGGCTTGTCAGCAGAAAAAAACTGACAAAATGTCACTGGATCCAAACATTAGAGCAGTTTAGCTGAAAGGCAGTCAGGTTAAATTGCAACATTTAAGGCTTTTCGAGCAAGACGACATGCTTGTCATTGGATATTTATCAAACCTGCTACGTATATTTTTACAAGCTAACAATGAAGGTGAAATTAATAAACGTCAAAACACTTTAAGGACTTATTATATTATTAAAAAAGCATATCACTTCATCAGGCTCCTTTAAAAATGGAATCCAATTAATTCTGCGGGCTGGCTTTGGAAATGATTAAATTTCCCTTAAACTATGATGCATCTGACAATTGTAAAAAGCAGCATCATGCTGCTCCATTTTTCTCTGCCCTCTGACCATCTGTGGATTTTCATCCTCATCTTTCTCCTTCTCCCATTTCTCTCTCTCCCTCACTCTCTCTCTCGCTCGCTCTCCTCATCTCTGCTTGTTGGAGCAAGGATCATCGATCGCCCCGTCACCGCACAGCTCCCTGGTACACTCATTATTTCAGCTAGAGAGGACAGAGGGAGAGCGAGCATGAGAGAGTGACAGAGAGAGAGAAAGGGAGACAGGCTGACATAGCAGGAGGGAGGCAGGAAGACCGGGAAAGAAAAGCAGAAGGGATAAAAGAGAACAAAGAGATTGAAGAAAGATAAGAAAGAGAAGAAAAGGTGGCAGAGGAGGGAAGCTAAAAACTGGACATGGCATGAGAAGTACAGTTTTGTAGCATTCATATAAAATTAAAGACTTTTCCACAAATATTCCTGTAGAAATCAGACTGGCTCTATAACATAAAAACACTCGTGTCTAGGTTCATTAAAGTGTTGATTTACAAGATTTTTTGACGTCAAACTGGAGTTACAGAGCAAAACAGACATGCTGCTTCGTATTCCATTAAAAAGGCACGATGAAATGGCAGCGAGAGCATCTTTTACTGTGTGTTCCAACATAACACGAATGGAATTTTAAGATGGCCCGATTGCATAAAAAATCAATGGAAAAGACGCAATTAGGCGTGAATTTTTGCCTCCGGGGGGGCGGCGCACAGTGACGCAAAGTGTGTACATGTGAGTTGAAAATGTTCCAACCTTAAAATAAAAACGGCACATATACTGAGACTTTATGAATGTCCTCAAACGTACATACAGAGAGGAGAGGAAACATAAAAGAGAGTGTAGAGAAATAACTAAAGTGGATGTATATTTTTTAATCTGGTATGTAGGTCACTATGTGAAGAATGATGCTTACACTGGCCGCAATGTTGGAGTGGAAAAAATGTGACATATGAGAGGAGTTTGACCCTATTCAATTGAGTGAATAAATGACAGAGTTTACCTGCAAGAGACCTTTGGTAGCCAAGCAAATTGTTATAGTGCCACTTAGGGAGGTGTTCAGGCTGGATGTATGGGTCAACATAGTGCATGACATTTTGAACCACAGATCTGTTTATATAGTCGATCTGACTGATCAATAAATGTGTGATTAAACTTTGATTAATGTTTCAGAGAGCAGAGAGAGTGTATTTTTTAGCTTTTACACCACTCATTTATGGAGAAAAACATCTACAATCACATAATATCATGTCCTATTTTACCTAAGACATGAAAATATAACATAGCAATAATGATGTAAATGTATTTTTATAACTTTATGGAACTGTGGGGTTTATTGTATAACCATTAGAGCCATCAGTCTTCACTGCTACATCATAAAAACTACTATCTTATTAAAACTATTAACTATTCATTTCACTAAAACACATGTCAATAGTTATGGCTCAAATTTGACCCAGAACAATAATTTGTAGCACCTATACAAGAGTATAACATAACATCATTTCATTTTTTTGCATTCTGGGCCACTTTAGGAGGTTATCAAATTTCAAGGAAAAAAAACCATCATCATCATTTTGGGTATTTTTACAGCCATCAAATGTCAAAATGGGTAAAATTTCACCCGAACAGTATGCAGATGTTAACACATGTGCCACTGTTTGTTTCCTATTTCCAGTAAAACATAGTTTAATTGAACCATGACTGTGATCTTTCTCTCGTTTTTGAGCCTTAACCACAGAAAGAAAAACAGGAAATAGTTTAATTCCTTAGGTCATACATATCTTGGAAGCCACTGACAAACAGCATCAACCTGCTTTTCGGAGCATGAGATAAGAAGATGCTCACATAGATTTAGAAGGCTAAGAGAAAATAAACCTGTCACGATAACTACTTTTATTGGACGATATATTGTCTCAGAAATAATCGCGATAATCGATATTATTGTCATTTGAAGATCATTTTATACCACTGATATAATGATTATATAATAGCATAATAATACAAGGGGGGTATAGGGTGGGATTGGAGAGTGGGTGCTACACTTGTGATAATCACGCTATTGTAAGATAAGTTGATAACTTAATTATTGTGGCAATAATGAGAGATGTATTTGATTGGATAAATCTATGTATACAACCCTTTTTGGACATACACAAAGTATATAATTTAGTCTTTAATATTTTTCTAAAGTGGTGCAGGCATTTGATTTCCACTTGAAACAAGCTGTTAAACATATTCCAGTATCTTTCTGCAAAGTGTCTCATTTGCTGATATTTCTTTTTATAAAGTTCACCTGACAGAATAAAAAACACCAGTGATCAGAGGGAAGCCTGGAGTAGGACTCTTTCTTTCTCTGCGGATACGCCGGCGGTGTGACGGCAAAAGCCTGAAGCTTCGTGCATCCCAGCTTCCCAGCTTTATTAGTGCACTAACCAAATTAGGGGCCCTAACAAGGCAGTACACACAACACTGGGGGACGCATTCATTTAGGACGCAAGCGGCACTAATGCAAAGCTATCTGTCAAATCGCCATGCATTCATGCTTCCTCCAGACTCAGGAAGAGAGTGCATGTGTGTGTGTGTGTGTTTGTGTACGTGTATGTGTGTTTTGTGTACGTGTGTGTGAGCAGATGTGCCGGACAAGGTGTGTGGGTGTGCTGTGAGCCGGCGGAGATGTTCTCACTCAATTCCACCAGCGATTCTAATTGATGAGCCATGCATATGCACATGCAGACAGACACACACACACAAATCTTCAAACAATGCACATTGGTACGCTTATGCTCATGATCCTCTTTTATGTATGCATACACACACTCACTCAAACACACACACACATACACACACACACTAATCTAGGCCAGGTCCTTGAGATAGAGACACACACACATCCATGCTGCAGCTGGACACAGCTACAGATGAACACATCACCCAGACAGATAGAGGGAACGGGAGAGGGGGGAGAGAGAGAGAGAGAGAGAGAGAGAATAGAGTGGGATGGAAAGGAGGGAGGAGGGACGGAGGTAAGGAGATTAGCATTCTCATCAGCACTGGAGGAATTTGTCTCGGCTGCCAAGCTCTTTCTCCTCTTTTTTTTATTTTCTCCTCTTCGAACCCACTCTCTTTCCTCATCCGTATCTCCCTCTTTCTTTTTCCCAACGCTCCATCTTTTCCAATCACATGTCGCTCCTTCTTCCTCCGTCCACCGTCCTCCCTTTCTCATTACGCTACTGTTCTCCCCCTCTTACTTTCAACCTCTCCTCTTTCTCCCTCGGTGCAGGAGTTAATAGCTGTGTTGTCCAATGTCGGTGGACGCCTCTGGTCCTGCTCAACCTCGCGGAGGGGGGTCACGGTGCGAGACACACACACTCACGCACACACTTATCTCCTATTAGAATGTAAGGCCACGTTCCAGTCGAAACTGAAGGATGTGAGGTTTGTGTTTCATTGCCTCAAAATGTGCAAGAACTCAAAAGAAAGTGAATTTTAGAGGCAGTGCGGCTGCATATGTAGCAAAAGCAAAGATGTGACTCAGCATTAAATTGGCTATAGTTTTTTTTGCTCTAAATTTAACATCTAAATGAAACTTAGTGTAAGTTCAAGCAGGAAGATTATCTTATGTTACTCATTTGTTCTTGTTCTCTCTCTCTCACTCTCTCTCTCTTCTCCTACATCTTGTATCAGCTGATTAGAAGGATTGAATCATTTAGTAAAACCAATCAGATCTCGCCGCAATCTCTGCCAGCCAATCATATCTCAGCTGTCAATTTTCAAAATCTGCTCTCCTCTTTGTTGCTGTCAGCTGTCATTTTAATACTGTCTCTCCTCCATTCAGCTCCACTTTCATCACTTCAGCGCCGAGGTCTGAGCTCACCAGAAGTCCGCTTGTCTTCTCATCATCCAGATCTCAGCATGCTCTTCATCCATCACCACCAATAGTGCCCAGACTCCACATGGGGGTATCATACTCTACTCTACTCTACTCTACTCTACACACAGCTTCACTAACAGACTTCCAGGATGAAATTCCTACCTCCTAAAACCTCACTGTGAACCTGACACTTACATTATGTGTAAACATGTTTGTAAAATGTATGAATGTAGGTATGAATTATGAACATCTCTTTCAGGGAAACTTGAACATGCACAGTATAAAGCACAGGGGCAGCCCCAAGGATAAAGTCTCTGTGCATGTAATAATACATGGAATACATTTTAGCACAGTTGCAAAACTTTACAGGCAACCAACTTTATTTTGCCAACAGAGCTGGAAACTGTCAACCCAACAGAGAGGGAACAACACTAGCTGGAAGCTAATATTCATAAAGGCACAGTGGAGACAAAGTGGTTGTGAGGCCATGCAACATGAAGAATCATTCATGACTGCTCCTCGTCACCCTGGAACATGACAATCCTCTCTTCGATGCAATATTTAAAACGCCTCGTTTCTAACTGCCGGGTAAGCTAATTATGGTCGAGCTGCTGCTGTGGTGCCGACATGTCAAGCTGCTCCACCTGGTGGATGACTGCAATTATTACACTTCCTTATAAAAACTTGGGAAAAGTTACAGGCCCCTCCCCCACCACCACGTTAAGTGATGTGAATGTGAATGAAAAAAATAATCAATAATCAATTAATTGAGTGCACTCCCAGCTGACACACATTGACAGAGCGAGAGATTGAGAGAGAGCAGAGTGTGTGCATGCATTTAACTAAACTCTGAACGGTGATTTTTCAAACATTCAGATTAGTGAGACACACACACACACACACACGCACACGCACATCTCGTAAGTGTGTGACCTAGCTGCCCTTTATGTGAGTCCCTCAACGAGTGCATGAATTACTAATGACTCATCTATATTCTTCATCGCTCATGGCTTCTAATGGAACAACACACACACACAGACACACAGACACACACACACACAGACACACACACACACAGACACACACACACACACACACACACACACACACACACACACACACACACACACACACACACACAGATACTCTATTACTTCTTTCTCACACACATGTACACCTGACACACACCATTATCTTGAGTCTTTAAATACGTAATGGGCATTTTAATTGCAAAGCCGGTGGGTTGGAGACAGGGAATTTACAGTGAAGAGCCTCTTCACCTTGCATTAGGAAGGACATAACTACAAGCGAACTGACCAAAAGTACTTACACACACACACACACACACACACACAAGTTACATGGTGATCCATTTAGTTTTTAGTTTATTAAAAGCCATTACTGTGGATTTCTGCGGGGTAGGGATAAGACTAAGAGCTGAGCAGAAATGTCTTTTTCAATGTTTTTGCCTCTCTGACAGTAGTGTTCTTCCAAATTTGTGGCAACACTTGAGGGGGACTTTTTAAAAACATGTCCATATACAAACTCAGCTCTGGTAAGAAATGGTTCTCAGTTTGGGGAGGAAGAACTTGACCTTAACTCAACCTTGTCAGTTTATCAATTACACCCCGAAGATATGGAACACACTACCAATAGTTAATTGGAATAGAAAGCCAGCCATTTAAAAAAGAAAGCCTTTAACTAACTTTTCTATCAGTCATTTTCACACTGATGCACTGCTGACCTTTTTTTAAAATGTTGTATTTTACTTGATTTTATCTATTCTATGTTCTAGCTACTTTAATTTGACTATTTTACTATAATTACCATCTTTATTTTCCATCTTATATGACATTAATGTTTAAAAAAAAAAAAGTAACATGTTTTTATGTTCCTTTTACATCCTTTGAATGTGAAGCACTTGATTTGTGTAATCTATTTTGGTGTAAAGCACTTTGAGCTATATTTCTTGTATGAAAGGTGCAATCCAAATAAAGTTATGATTTTCATAATAATAATCATTAATAAACACATTTGACAAGAACTTGAGAGAGAACCATTATCGCTCAACAACAATTCACAAAAAACTCACTAATGCTGTTGTGTTTCAATGGGAGCAAATTTCTGTTGCCAGGCTCCATAATCTAGTGGCATCCTAGATGAGTGGAGGCTGTTACTGCATTTAAAGCCCTTTCTCCACTGGAACCAAACTGGAATCAAACTGGGAACTAAAAAACCCTTTAGTGCATGCCACCACACATGAAGAAACTAAAGATTAAGCGAAACCATCTGATGATGGATTAAGAAACAATGGCAGCGTTTGAAATGCAATTTCCAGACATGTGAAAACAAGAAAGGGTCGTACCATCTTCTGAATGTTTTATTGCTTTACAAAATTACGTTTATTTCTCTCCATCACTGGCTTCGTTCTCTAATTTACTCTCCATCTCACCCAATGTCCTAATATTGATACTAGAGGCACTCGAACACGTCCTTATCCTGTGAATGATTCTGTACACAAGTTGAAGCATTTGTCGGGTGTGTGTTTGACCGTTAACAACATGCCCTGCAAGTTCTCCTCCAGTAGTCCCTGAGCAGTTACAGAGCACTACCCTCAGAGCAGGAACTATTTTTGGCACCAGCATCTACCAAGGAACTAAACTGACTCTGATCAAAAAGCAGGTTTAATTCCTGAGTTCCTTAAAAGGTTCTCAGTCCCCTAGGAAGCACTAATAGTAGCAGAATCATGCCCGCGCTTTTACAGTGAGATATTCTAGTAACACATATGGGTGACTGTTCAACATCTACAAATGTATATGGACTCTCACATATACGCAGTACAGTTTCTGTACGCTGCATGTGAAACACAGTGTGTGACACTGCAGCAGCACTACTTCAGTGAACTGTGAAAACAAATACAGCAAGTTACTTCTCTCTTACTTATTAAACAAGACTATTACTATCACAGAGGAAGGGATTGACTACAATAATATTAAAGTAGCCAAAGCTTAGAAACCTGCCCAGATAATACTGTGTGTGTGTGTGTGTGTGTGTATGTGTATGTGTATGTGTATGCGTATGTGTATGTGTATGTGTGTGTGTTTGTGTGTGTGTGTGTGTGTGTGTGTGTGAGAGAGAGACAGAATGAATAGTGGACACTCTGCTGTTGTCGCAGAGAGAGGATGTGTGCGTCTGATAACACCAAGACGATATGGTGGTTATCAAATAATGAGTTAGCTATTGTGTGATATGGTGAGCGTGTGTCTGTGTATGGTGGTTTACAGTGTGTTTGTGTGTGTATATATGTGTGTTGTGTGGTTGTGTGTGTATATGTGTGTGTGTGTGTGTGTGTGTGTGGGTCTTACCGTGGCCTGTGTGGAGCTCTCCTGCAGGTCCCAGAGTAGTGCGTGGTTATCAGCCAATGAAATCACACGCTTGCCATCTCCCATGGGCTCCCACAGCACGCTGTAAATACACCAAGGTATACACAAAGTAACACACAAATACACACACACACACACACACGCACGCACGCACACACAAAACCACAGTCAATTAGAGTGTGTATGGTGGTCAAACATGTACACAGAAAGTTACATTGATATTACAAGGTTACACATTATAAAGGTATCGCATTGGAGTTATTTAGATGGAATAAAGCTGGTATTGGTATGTATTATGTTGGACTGATCATCCTTTTGGTGAATGAGAAAAAACATGTAAACCACAATATTTTCAATAGATCCCATGAAAAGACTAAAACCATCAGTGTGTTAGTCTGTATCTCCATACCTTCTGACTTCACTACTCTGCCTTTGGCACCCAGTCCCAAACCCATTGGTTCTTACTGAAGACGAAAATCTTTGAAAGCAAAAATGCTTAAAAACAGGACTTAATACTATGTTTATTAGGGACAATTTTCAGATGAAAATTAATTTAAATTCCATCAGTATAGTGTATGTGTAACTGACTTTTTAAAATTAACAGGACCTATCCTGTTTGTTTAACCTGTATTGAACAGACATGTAAAAACTGTTCATGTCTTTATGCTAAGATAGGCTACCTTTACCCTTACTAACACATCGGATACTGTTGACTTAATCTGTAAACAATCATTAATCTGAGGTTTAGGAGTAGTGACTATACACCGTTTTGTTGTTGTGTCTGTAACGTCAAAATCTGTGCCCAACCCCTGACCCCCTGAGTTTTCAATATTTCTCAGTTTCTTTCCCCATTCTTTAAAATTTCCAGTTTGCTAAATTTCAGACACCTTTTTATTGATACTTACAACAAACAGAATGCCTTTACATTTAGGGCTTCTATCAGGAGAAGCTGGAAGACGTTGTTGTGTGTGAGGTCGCCTTGAATAGCTTTAATCTGCACAAATTGGACTGCGGAAGCTAATCATTAAGGGCCTGAGGAAGTGACAATAGCACACAGCTGAGTTCTGCATGGTTAGCGCTGAATACTTATTGGCAAAATCCTGCACCCCAATTCTGTCAATCTAATGTTCAAACACAGCAGTGGGATACAGTTGCCTCACTGGTGTTAAAGAAGTGGTAGCTTTTACTGCATACTTAGCTTTGATTCCTCCCTGCATACTACTTTCTGCAGAGTATTGATTCCTCACTGCATGCTTCTCAGAGTTTTCATTCTCCACTGCGCTCTACTTAAAGTATGTATTCAGAGCCCGAGCCGCAGGGACCTAACCAGACCTGACACACTGGAGCCCTAACTGTTGCTTTATAATTCCCTTGGTGTTGATTGGATCACTTGTACACTTTTGTTGTTTGTTCTTCTTAGTTTGGAGAGGCTTATCAGACAAATAAAGGCAAAGACACAACCACATAGTGTAACAAAGAGGACACAACCCAAGTGAGAAAGCAGTGCTTTTAACTCTGAGTCCTGTCAACTTTAAAAGCAATATGTCAGTGCAGTCAGACGCCGGGCAATAAGCTAAACATAACCTTGGCCTGGAAGAGCTGCTATATGCTTGTTAAGGTTTTGATTCAGTGTGACTTTTCTGCTCGAGAGAAGAGAAAAAAAAAATCTGTGTCTAATCTGGGTTAAAGGATGTAAAATGTCACAGAGGTGCAGACGTGGTCTGGCTGAAGGTTTTGGGTGTCGGGAGTCTGTCACGGCTCTAAAGCTGCCGTCATTAGAGGTTTACAAAACGATGCCATTTATTTAAAGAGTTCATCAATTAGACAACACCATTTTCTTGGACTCATTTGTCAACTTGAAGCGGCAGCGACACTGTCAGCGTTTGAGAGAGAGCGTGTGTTATAGGGAGTGAGCGTGTTCGCCAGAGATAAAAGGAATGACAGAGGAAGGGAGGGAAGACAAAGTTAAAGTTTGCTTTTGGATTTAATCCCAGTTTCAAATATGCATAGTCCTATTAGAAAAGGTGGAGCGGAGAAAGAGAGAGAGGGAGGGGGGGGAGAAGTAGAGGAAGGGAGGGAGGGAGCGAGCGAGTGAGTGAGGGAATGTGGGAGGGAGGCAGGGGAGGAGGAGTAGAGGTGAGGAGCTTTGTTTATAAGGGCTGTAAATTCATGGCTGCTGAGAGACAGCTTTTACTGCCCTCCTGAGGAGCAGAAAGTCATGGGCTTGGGATGTACAGATACACAGGCACACACACACACACACACACACACACACACACTGCTTGTTGTCACTTAAGAGGACACTAAATTAACTTAAATTAATCGCCTGGAGATTTACTCTAACCTTAAAGATAGCTTCTTTATTTCCCATTTTAATACAATACTCACAAGCCATAGGCATGTGGAATGAGATATTAGAAAATGTAATAATCTCTCTGTTCAACTTAAATATGAGAGATCTCCTTTTGTGCTAAGATGCATTCAAGTTGATTGGATGGAGATTGAGAATGAGTTATGTTTACCATTTAGTCCAGAGGAGCAAGTGTCTCAACAAAGTAAAACAACAAATCCAATTCTTGTGCACTCTAAGGAAGTGTGGGCCAATGTACACAAAATGTATAAGTTGTCGCAATATGTACAGATATATGCTTTGTTGTGGTTTAATTCTGCCATACATATTGGTAAAAAGTCAGTGTACTGGAGGCAGTGGCGTTCAAGTGGTGTATGTAAAATGGACAATTCATGTCTTATGAGGAATTATCGAGTCAATTTAAATTCGAAGGCAAACAACATTTTTGGAAATACTTATACATCAGGGACTGTGTAAAATCTTGAATTGGTGATTGCTCAGAAAATGATATGTTGAAATACCTGAATGCGCCACAGGAACGCTGCAGGGCCTCACAATTTTATAGACTACCGAACTATTCAGTAAGTGGTGAGTCCTCTAATGTGAAATTGTTGTGGCAGAGAGACCTGAGAATAACCTTTACACAGGAGAAATGGTTGGGTGTACTAGCAGACTGTGGAAAGTATGTAAGGGAAGCAAGAGGGAAGTTCACACACTATAAGATCATCCATAGATATTATCATACCCCTGTGAGATTACATAGAATGAAATTGTTGAATGATAATATGTGTTGGAAGTGTAAAACAGAGGTAGGAACTTTTCTTCACTGTGTTTGGGAATGTACATTAGTGAGTCAATTTTGGATTAAAGTTGTGGACTTCCTGAGTAACTGGTCAGGTTCAGTGATCCCCCTGACTCCTGCCGTATGTTTATTAGGGGACAGATCACAAATACAGAATATATCAAAGAGAACCTTTTCTGTCATTATGGTGGGCTTGGTCACAGCCTCCAGTTATCTTAAGACACTGGAAAAATGCTGTATCTCCTAATCTGAAAGACTGGACTAATGCAATGGTGGAGACAGCATCTTATGAGTCTATGCTCCACAAACTGTCGGCTAACAAGGAGGATGGGTTGACCTCTTGGGATCTTTTTTGGACCTACACAAGGACTAATGAAAACTCAGCCTAAGAAATCAGAGACTGAATACAGCATAGCTTCTTTGTCCTTTTGTAGACTGGATTTCCCCCTTATATTTCTTACTTTGCTTTTCAAGTTTTATTTTTCCTCTGTGACATGTCATATGTTAATGCCAAGTTTCTGAAATGTATGACCAACCCTGTACTCATATATACTCTGCAATTAAAAATTCAATAAAAATTTAAATGAGAGAAAAAGAAAAAAAAAGATGCATTCAAGTTCAGCTGAAGCTAATATGCAGACAGATCAAGTGGATGTATTCAGCCTTACATATACATACACACAAATGCCAACCAATGTGAGGGAAATACTGTATGTAATTGGAATTTTTCTTTTCATATTCAGTAAAATAAACTTCACACTTATTTTTGTAGTGACCTTAGCCTATAAAATACATTCATTTAAATATGTCTTGCACATAAACCTGTAATAACTGATGTTTGGCCACTTGAGCTCTGTGGAAATAAGCTGTTAACTCATTGACATATGATCACCTTGTAACTTGTTATGGTAAACTCGTTAGCAAACAATATTCACTCTACTGTTAGCTCTGGTTTCGTCTCCAACAACTCCTGAGGGAAATATCTGGTTCTGAGCTTTTAAATATCCCCCTTCTAGTCACAATGTCAGCTGATGAGAGCGGTGAGAGTGAAACAAAATAGGACGCTTAAGGTGGTTAGGGTTAGGTTTCACATTACACACGGTCATTTGATCTATTGACAATATGAAAATGTTGATTAGAGCAGCTGTAAATCTAATCATGACATTCAAAACTAACTTTATATTTATTGATATTTGCCTGTCATGGCATCTTGCAACGTTATCTGACTCCTAATGATATAGCTGGCAGATCTGCATTGCACCTGCTCCGGCTAGTGTTAGTTTCACATACTGACAGGACAAGCTATACTGAATCCTGAAGATCCTAACTTGTGTTTTTAAGCTAACAGGATAAAAACAACACAATTATATTCTTGTGAAAATAACATAATGCGACCAGCTAATGCTAGATCATTTATCTAGAGAAAGACTTCTTCCTCTGTAGACATAGAAACATAGAGCAAATTAACCATATCATTTTTTGTAGTTTGACATGTCAAAATAAATGTGAATTAGCTAGAACTGAGTAAATTTTCCCCATCATTTCAGCCATCAAACTCACTGATTTATTTTACTCTTTTTAAGCTTGTTAAGACATTTTTAACAACTTATAAAGAGTTTGAACCTAATTAAAATAGCTCTAAGTATGTCATAAGTGTACTGCACTCTCTCAAATCATGCTTTCAGTTTTAAAGTTGAAAAAAATAATTTCCGCCCAAGTCTGGAATTAGTACTATCATCACGTGTAAGTGTAAATAATAACGATTTGAAAAAATCTGAATCTATCCTTTAAATGTAAATTCAACATATCTAACACCAACACTGAACTGTAACTTTAACTGGAAATTGAATCCTACGCTGCATTCCATTTACCTCCAAAGTTGGAGCTGGGAATCATGTCACACCCCAGTTTGAAGTGTTCCAGTTCAATTAGTCAGAAAACCAGTTCTAGCCAGGTTAGCCATTGATAGCAATACGATTTGATAAAAGTGCATTTCGCTGTATTTTGCTCATACTAACAGTGTAGCAACATGTCCACAGATAGAAGTTGGACAGTGCTGTTTGTACGACTGATTTAATGAGACACAAATAAGACAAAACTGCTAATAAACAGGATATGACTACAACTTCCACACTGTTGATACACGGGGCAGCTATCTTGGATTTTGAGATAGGGGCTAGTGAGGTTCTTCTTATCCTCCCGAGTCAGAAATCCGACATCGGGGGTCATTCCAGCATTCCGATTTCCGAGTACAAATGGAACACACCATTAGTACTAAGATTTAATGGTTTACCTTTTTAGTACCAGCTTCTTGTCCCTAAACGGAAGCTGAAATCCAATAATGTGAACATATTTATGTCCCCACAATGTGATTAAGAACAAGAACACACAAACACACACACACACACACACACAGCTTGGTGAGGTACCTCCAGTGCAGCTGACAGACCTTATAGATGAAGACTGCAGCATGTCTCTTTCTTACACAAACACACACACACACACACACACACACACACATTCCCAAACATCAGCACACCACAGGACCAATTAAAATATACTCCCCACTTTGGGGTTTACACGCCGTATGCTTCCCTGTAGTATCAATTAATTCATGCAATAGATGGGAGGGAGAGGTAGAGACAGTAAGCTGTACGGTATCTCATATTGCCTTTCCTCTCTTATTAGAGAATATAAGTTATGTGCCTTTGACCTTGAGCTCTGCAACAAGCTGGCACACTGGCTACTGGAATGGTATGTAAATACTGTCTGGGAGAGCTATGGAGGTTTTACAGCCCCATATATCTAAGTCTGGGACAGAATGCGCTTCTCTCTCTCTCTCTCTTTGTCTCTCTCTATGTCTCTGGCTCATCAGATTGTTCCCCCGCTTTGCTGTGCCTTGCATCCATATGAGTTTAATTCCAGCCCCTTATATACAAAGCCAACACAAACACAGTGTGTATGTTTGTGTCTTTGAGATCTTAGCATGGATACAGGGACACCAGGGGCAATGTGTGTGTGTGTGTGTGTGTGTGTGTGTGTGTGTGTGTGTGTGTGTGTAGTCTTCATGTGGACCAAAGCATGGTCCTAATGAGACAAAATGTAATTTGTGAGGTCCTGGTTAAGGTTAGGCATGGTTAAGGTCCTGGTTAAGGTTAGGCATGATTAAGGTCCTGGTTAAGGTTAGGCATGGTTAAGGTCCTGGTTAAGGTTAGGCATGGTTACGGTCCTGGTTAAGGTTAGGCATGGTTAAGGTCCTGGTTAAGGTTAGGCATGGTTAAGGTCCTGGTTAAGGTTAGGCATGGTTACGGTCCTGGTTAAGGTTAGGCATGGTTAAGGTCCTGGTTAAGGTTAGGCATGGTTAAGGGTGTGTAGGTTAGGTTGTCCACTATGAATAGTATGGTAAGTCAGTGCAATGTCCTAACAAAGATAGCTGTATTTGTAGTTTGGGCCATCATTTCCAATGGATACAATATTGATATACTTTAAAAAGTAATTTCTGAACATGTCAGAAATGCACAACTTTTCAAATGACCACACAAGATCAACATTTAAGTTCAGCTAGATTACCTGAACCACCTTACAACTGCATCTGTCCATACTAGTAATACACCTACATTGCAAAGAAATCTCTATGCATGGTAGGTCAAAGGTTGTTGTAGCGACATCAATGAGACCTCAGCAATTACCTTTTTGAGTACAACTGTGTTTAGGGTTGGTTCCAATTGCTGCTGCATTTTAGATCCATGTGTCTATTAGTCTGTTTCTCCATACCTTACCTTGAGCCCCAAATTATACCTAAACGAACAGTTTCGTGCACTGGTTAACTTCAAGTATGGTAGCTCAATGGTTGTTATAGTGACAACAATGAGATAACAGCAATCAACTTAATGAGTAGAACTGTATTTATACCTATCCAAACAGTTTCATGCACTGGTTGACCTCAAGCCAACCTTACCATAACCCCGTCCAATTATCTAAACACTAACACCAAGAAAAGAAGGAATGATGAGGGAAACACTATTTGTAGAAACAGCAAAAACCTATTGAAGGGTAAACAGACACAAGAGAAGGTAAAATATGCTAAGCTTGCCAATATACCCCTTTTACTAACATATCTCTTATCTAACCTTTCGTCACTCCTCAAGAGCAACTTCAGTAATGGCTAAAATGAAACATTTGTCAGCTACACTCGCGCTACTTTGTGAGGGCAAAGATAAATCACTCTGTAACACCGCTGCATTACCGCCAGTCGGCTGTTTGGTTTTGTCGTTACACAAGACCAACAGAGTGGCAACTCTCTGGATAAATGATGTAGCTGATCGTGTCTCATCAATTCCAGGAGAGTCTTTCAGTCTCAGAAACACTTCAAGCTTATCAACTTCATCATTTTGAAGCAGGACCTGCAGTATTTGGAGCAAGTAGGTCATGAAACAGTCATGCATGCAAAGTAAGTAGGCCACAACTGTTATTTCAACGTGCCAGATACATAATTAATCAACATTTCATATGTTCTGCTGCTCCATCTCCTTTTTAGGTTGTAGCTACAGGTTGTGAACGTTAATTAGGCTGCCACTCAAAACTGTTATTGCCCTCTCAGACAACAAAGGCTGATGGGAGATCTTTCAGCTTTAGTTAGTTATAACTTAAATTACTTGCAACTGTTGAAATTTGGACCTAATTAGATTTGATAAGGGATTTAGCTTCTGTTAAAGGGGGGCTCCACTGATTTTACACCTCAACGTCTGTTAACAGTTTTAAGAGCACTACTGTAAATGTGTAAAAAAGTTGTATAAAGCTTTCTGTGTCTCCAGAGGGAGCTGTGTGAAATCTCATAAATTGCCTAAAGTGATGAGTAAGCGCCAGTTGGGTCTGGAGACTACACAGTTGAAGGGGAAAGAAAATATGGGGGTGTGGAATTTAGAAAGAAGTGAGGTCCTCTGTAGCCAACTCCTAACAGCTTCAGGCTACTAGCGTAACGCACCCAAGTCTCCCACTGAACTGTCAGCAGCTGAGTTGCATTTTGGGTAATGTAGGCCCCAAGTTTTGACAAAAAGGAAAGCATGGAATAAATAAATGATATGTCTGATTCGGCCAGGTGCACTATAAGTACCCGGATGGTACACTCAAAATGGTCAAAAAGTTGAGTGTGTAACTATGGACACTTCTCACCATCAGTGGTAGCCATCTTGGCTACATAGCGGGGGAGGAACCACTTTATATACTGGAAAAGGTTGGCAAGGATGTTGTAACTACGGTGAACATCACTGCATTAAACAAATGTGATATACAGGTGTTTCTTACACTAAGCACCACTATACTGTTGTCACTTATGAGCCATCAGTAGGTTTATTAGGTTAATTTAGCAGTCTGTAATGATTTGGTACGACAAACGATAGTGTGAATGCTAATACTAGCTTGCTAACTAGTTGCGCACTTTCTGGAAAAGAGGATTAGCTCATTTCCAGAAAGTGCGCAACAGCCATGTTTTACCCTGTCGCAATTTGCACTCTACACAAGTAAGTACATAGTGTACACAGTGTACTACACAGAAGTGTACTAACAGAAGTATGTGATATGAGACACAGCGTGATATTGTGAGACCCACAATATTATTCGACTGCAATGCTAAATCCTGTTTTGACATTGGATTCTAATTTTATAAACTATGATATAACCTCAACGGAAGTTATGGGCAAAACTCTGAAAGTTGTAACAATCTTAATGATCCTATAACATACCCACCACTTGTCTGAACTTTATCAAGATACTGTTTTATGAGCACCTGCAGAACCTGGAGGAAAAACCAGCAGACCCACAACCTTTAGTGCAGTGTCGGCCTCATGGTGTTTAATTCAAGATGTGGTTGAAGAAGCTGGATTGCAAAGGCACTGTAATCGACTGACAGCCCCCCCATTTCTTTCTCTCACACACACACACACACGTACACACACACACACACACACTGGATAGTCTGCATGAAAGCCCACTGCCGGAGTCCAATTGATTGGAACTAGGGGACCCTCACAGTGAAAATCACGCTCAGTGATCACAAAGATAGCCGTCAACACACATATACACACCATCAACACACACACTTTTACATGACCAGCCACACACACACACACACACTCACTCACACACACACACAGACAACAGAGACACTCTGGCGCTACGGGATGAAAGAGGTTAGATGTACAGTACATACATCCACCCTTTGAAGTAAAAGACTCAAAGTCATTCACTCCAAATGATTGCACAATAATGCACATGATTGCATTCATGTGTGCGCGTAACACACACACACACACACACACACACACACACACACACACACACACACACACACACACACACACACACACACACACACACACACACACACAAAATCAAACCCACTAACACCTCCTACCCCCTCCTGTCACACCCCACTTTAGAAAATCAACCTTGTTGCCTTTTGCGCTTTACCATTCCCTCCTAGGGTCCTGATTGGCTCAAATGGCTCCATGGGAATCGATTCGCTCAACTGGCACGGCTCCCTATCGGAACCGAGTGCGAGAAGAATGAGAGGAGGGGGGAAAAAAAGCCATGATGCACACACATCGGCAACACAAAAACAACATGATTTTTCCCGAGCTTTGTTTAGGCCTGTATTTTTTCCTTTTTGTGTATGTGTGTGTATTTTGCCGATATTTCCATTCAGAGCACGCTTCACAACAGGGCAGAGGCTCAAATGTTTGCCCACCCAAACAATGAGGGGATTTGGAGGAAGGAGAAAGTGTTATTGTTAGTGGGAGTGGAGGGACACCAGCAAGCCAGCACGCTGACCAGAAAACACACGCATGGAGGATGCAGGCTACACACGAGCAGACACGCTATGGTGGACACAAACACATACGGGGGCAGGTGAACAAACATGCGCGTACACACACACACACGACACAGACAGAAAGCCTCATAAGAATACAAACTCCAATCTCTTTACTTTTTGTCTGCTTAAATACACAAAACATGCACACACACGCACAGAGTGGTGTAAGCTGCCAGCATTATCAGAGTGAGTGGGGATAAGTGTGTGTGTGTGTGCGCACGTGTGTGCGTGCCATGGAGCGATGGAGGAGGTGGGCAACAGACCAAAGCCATCCATCTAGGCAAGCCAATAGTGCACAGCATAGGCTACAGGCTTCACAACACCAAATGCATGCTCCCTCACCACACACACACA
Source organism: Scomber scombrus (assembly GCF_963691925.1). Taxonomy (NCBI): domain Eukaryota; kingdom Metazoa; phylum Chordata; class Actinopteri; order Scombriformes; family Scombridae; genus Scomber; species Scomber scombrus. Next base: position 23,967,187 of record NC_084988.1, read on the forward strand.
CACACACACACACACACAGACACAGACACAGACACAGACACAGACACACACACACACACACACACACACACACACACACACACACACACAGTGTGGTGCCCTTGTGAGGGTTACAGCTCTCAGGGTGTTAAGATGGTGAAGCCCAGAGTCATCAATCTTTAGCCATCAGCCTTGCTTGACCTGCCCTCTGACGCACACACGCACACACACACACACACACACACACACACACACACACACACACACACACACACACACACACACACACACACACACACACACACACACACACACACACACACACACACACATATATATAAATACAGTACACATGTACATGGGTGCACCCCCCACACATACAAAGCCCCCTCCCTTGTCTTTGTGAGCTTCTCTCCATCTTCCTCTCTCCTTCTCCTCCTCTTCTGCTTCTTCTTCCTCCTCCTCCTGACTCTCCCTCCATCTTTATCTATCGCTCGCAGACACCTGCTCCAGTATGCATCAAGCTAACTGATTGGTGCCCCTAAAAATGATAGCAATCATGAGGCAGCCGATGAACAGTGGACTAAAAAGGGGAATGACCATTGATTTTCATTCTCATAGGCGATGAATTATGGCGAGGCATTGTGCACAGGAGCTCTGACTGTAAGACAAAAGGATCGAGCCGTGACTACAATCTGAGATGTGGGCCAGTCAATAGTCTGAGCCAAAAAAAAAACATTCAGATGGAGGAGAGATACAGGCAGAGAGGTAATAAGAGTATAGATGGAGGGGAGGAGATTAGAATAGAAGACAAAGAAAAAGGGAAGGAGAGGAGAATAGAAGAGAGGAGGAAATAAAAGAGAGGAGAGGAGAGGAGAAGAGGAGAGGATGAAACAAGAGAGGAGAGGAAGAGAGGAGTAAACAAGAGAGAAGAGGAAGGGAGGAGATGAGAGGAAAGACAAGGAGAACAGAGGAGGAAACAAGAGAGAAGAGGAAGGGAAGTGAGGAGAGGAAACAAGAGAGGAGAGGAAACAAGAGAGAAGAGGAAAGGAGGAGATGAGAGGAAGAAACAAAAGAGAAGAGGAAAAGGAGATGAGAGGAAACAAGAGGAGAGAAGAGAGGGGAACAAGAGAGAAGAGGAGGAGAGGAGAGGAAACAAGAGGAGATGAGAAGAGAAGAGGAAAAAAGAGAGAAGAGAAGAGGTGGAAGGGAGAGAAGAGGAGAGAGGAGAAGAGGAGGAAAGGAGGAGTGGAGAGGAAACAAGAGAGAAGAAAAGAAGAGGAGAGGACAGGAAAGGAGAGAAGAGGAGAGGAGGAAACAAGAGAGAAGAGAGGAGGGGGAGAGGAGAGAAAAGGAGGAAACAGGAGAGGAAAGGATGAAACAAGAGAAAAGGAAAGGAGGAGAGGAGAAAAAACATGAGAGAAGAGGTGGAGAGGAGGAAATGAAATAGAAGAGGAAATAAGAGAGAAAAGAAGAGGAGCAGACAGGAGAAGAAAGGAGAAGACCTTTAACCATCCCTTTATTTGTCCAATTTTTTATTCACAATAAGCAATCATAAGTAAATTAAACACATCCAATCATACATATCATCCCTACATGTATTCACTCACCCCTCCAAACAACACCAATAAAATAGTAGTGTTTTGTTTTTTTTCATCATTTTCAGAAACTCAGAATAATCAATTCATCAACTACAGGACATAAAACATCTCCACCTCCCCAAATAGAAATAAACTCGTTCAAGTCTGACACCATCTTATAATAAACAAACTCTATCCTAAGACGTGCAGCCACCAGACCTCTGAACATCAGTTCAACATCTACAGATCCTGTCTCCTTCATCTTATTTCTCCTAGTGAGCCAGATGCTCATCTTTGCTTGACCCAACAAAAAATTAACCAGACAAACAGTTCTGCGTTGTGCTGCAGAGTATCTGGGACCAGAAATAAACAGTTTATCTTCAAAAACCTCGACTCTCGGACACCGGCCAACAGTGCTCTGTTAAGAACCTACACAGACACAGCATACAAGCTCTTTTTTGATGCTTCGGAGAAGTTTGATAGTTCTGGTGTTCTTAAAGATAACAGAACCCTGTCCGCTTCCTCCTGCTCCTCCACTGCAGCACAAAACTCCTCCACCAGTTTGTCCAGGAGACGCAGAGACTTAATGCCAGTGTCTTGACACAGCCTAGCAGCAGTTTTCCACTGACCCGCTGACCTCAGTCCTGCCAGCTTCATCAGCCTAGCTGTTATAAGGATCCTTTGAACACTGACAGAGCTGAGAATCCTGCTCTGTATGACCGCGTTATAAAACAAAGGTTCTTCCCCAACATTTACTTACAACTTAGAGCAGTCTCTCCTCACATTAGAAACTGTTCTCCAGGCACGCACGACCGACTGGTAAAAACAAGAAGTCTGTGATGTTTCCATACCATCCAAATCCAGAAGAAACAAGTGTTTGTCATAAGCCAGGTTCTTCACTCAACGAAGCAGCAAAGATCCTGTTTCAGTCCAGGGTTCGGTAGAGCAAACGCTGCGCAGTCTGAAGCCGAAATGCCGTTATGCGACTCCTGAAGTCAATCGATCCCTGGCCCCCCTCTGACACAGGTAAAAACAGCACAGCCGATCTAATCCAGTGATATCCTCCCCAGAAGAAATCCAACAGATCGCTGTAGAACTCTATGCTTCCTCATCTCTGCTGGATCAGTTGTCACAGATCCATTTGAAAGCTTGAGATGCATCATCTGGTTATGTTCTCCGACTTTTCTTTCCAACTTAAAGAAAAAACGAGTTGGTGCATCTTTATCTTTAATAGACGAAATTCTAGTTCTAATTAGGGCACCTTTTGCTTTTTCGTGTAAAAACCTACTTAAAGCTTCTCTCCTTTTCTCCCAAGTTGTATTATTGTTGTCCAACCCATTAATTATTCCATCTTCCAATAAACTAATCTCCTTCTCTAACACTTCAAAATAATTCCTTTCTATTGCCCTTGTGTGTGATGTGTATTGCTGACAAAAGATTCTGATGTGCGTTTTCCCTACCTCCCACCATTGACTTAAATTGTCAAAACCTTGACTGACAGAAGGTCTCGTCATAAATCAATCTGGTGTTAAAATGCCAATATGGACATTTTTGACGATGCACCAGTAAAGAAAAATGAATTATCACCAAATGATGGTCTGAAAAACCAACAGGTGATATGATGGTTTCAGTTAACCTTTTGTTATACGTTTTGTTGATCTAATGTGGCTGCACTAACCCTGCCCTCAGTGACTTTTACCCACGTATATTGTCTGCTTGTTGGATGGAGTTTCCTCCAAACATCTACAAGATCATTTGCTCGAACTACATTAGATAAAACCGAAGCTGATGGTGGATGAAGCTCTCCTGCATTCCTGTCAAGTGAATAATTTGTAGTACAATTCCAGTCTCCTCCCACCACTAATACTGAACTACTACTGAACTGTTTCAGTGTGTCATTTAGTTTGTGAAAAAGATTGATACGGTCAGCAGCAGAGGTATAAGCATATACATTTACAAACATAAAGGTTATGTCTCTGATTGTTGCTTGTACAACTTGAATCCTGCCCTGCTCTACATCATATACTACAATATTTGATAAAACAAGGTGCTGTGAAAACAAAATTGCTACACCTCCACCTAGATTAGTGCCATACCCCCCCCCCCCCCCCATAAGCCCCAGTCTATTTCATCTGTTGGAATAGTATGTGTTTCTTGTAAAAATAACACATCAACCTTTTTTTGAGTAGCAACCTCAGAGATTAAAGCCCTCTTATGTCTGTCGTCTGTCGTCTGTCCCTCCCTCCATTAATGTTAAGAGACCCTTTTTTAGGCTCTGCATAGAGAAAAAGAAACAGACAAGCTGAAACAAGCAGAGAGCAGTAAAGAGATGAAGCCACCATGTGATGATGCATAATCATTCTACTTTCTGGCTCTTTTACCAGTTTTACCTCTTTTGGCCTTTCTCAGAACTGCTAGGTGTTTGTTTAGACGGTAACGTCTCTTTTCATCCAAGAGGTCATAACCAACAAGTCTTTTTAATATGCTGACAGATCGGATGAATTTGTCAGTGTCTCCAAAGTAATCGCTCACTTTAACAGACTTGTTGAATGTTTCATCCAGAAAATCATTTATCTCCTCCAAAGAGTAAAGCTCAGTTTTCCTGTTTGAAATATCACCAATGGATGCTGTGTCTGACTCAGACTCATACTCCATATCCTCTCCTTCACATGAGAGGAGAAGAAAAGGAGAAGAGAGGAGAGCAGAGGATGAAACAAAAGAGGAGAGCCTACAACCTACAGGCTAAAACCTGTCCCTTTGCCTCCTACAGTGATTTCACTGCTCACTGTAGGTTCTAAATGACTTCAGTTGAAATGTTAACCTCTGACAGTATCAGAAAAGATCCTTCTTAAATCTACCTGTTTGTTGTTTGTTTCTTCATTGGAACAGTAAAGTGGATGCTAATGCTTTTCAGAGCAATGCTGAATGAAATAGATTTTACATATAGTGTTGATGTATAGAGGCATCATATACAGGCAAACTTCAAACCATGTAGTTGGTTTACATAGCGCCATAAAATCCAAGTTCAAAATAGTTAAGTTTGAAAGTTAATTTAGACATTGGAAGAAAAAAAGTTTGATCTTAATGCATTTTCCACTGAGATTCAGTTAAAAGTGCCTGAAAATAGCTAGCAAGTGGACCTTGAGTTACCATTATTGTGTCAAATATTCAAAGAAAGTAGTAATACATATTGTGCATCGCTTGTACTGTAACTCTCACAGCAGTTCACCCAAATAATACTGCTCCCACCAGCGACACCTACCAGGCGGTGTTGCCGTGGGTGCTGTCGTCTAGGTGACAGAGCAGCTCCAGAGTTTGGGGATTGTGAGCGGAGTCGTCAGGTGACTCGTGGCTTCCCGTGTCCCAATCGGAGGGCATCCGCCATACTGCCGCACAGGACACCACCCTGCTGTCACTAGCTGGAGAGGAACAACACACACACACACACGCAAACAGTCACAGAGTGTTACAGTACATGCAGTGTGTGTGTGTGTGTGTGTGTGTGTGTGTGTGTGTGGTGGACAGGCACTAATGCTGTGACGTGAATGCACTTCCCTCCAAATCCACATCACAAATGAGTTATTTTGGCACAAGCACACCAGAGCCAGAGCTGCTAATTGGAGTCAGTGGAGTAAATGTAGAATTGATACAGTAATTGGACTAAAAGTTTGAGGCTGGAGGGCATAACCAATCATAGAGAGAGAGAAAGAGAAAGAGAGAGAGAGAGAGAGAGAGAAAGAGAGAGAGAGAAAGAGAGAGAGAGAGAGAGAAAGAACAGAGAGAGAGAAAGAACCTCATTTCTTTTTGGTGTAGATATTGATAGTGTGTGGGCAGGCGTTGGGCTATGAAAAAACTGGCATTAGGCCTATTTGTCAAATTAAAAAGCAACGTGGTGCGAGTCCACAGGCTCTTGAGTGGTTTTAGACAACCTTACACTTGGAGTAAGTGGGCAAGCAATCATCTTGAACAAAAGGCTTTTTTTTTTTTTTTCTCACATATTGAAGCGCCAGTGGGATGCGTTCTGGAAACACTATACTGACGTGTTTGTGTGTATGTATGTTTGTGTTTATTACTCCTGTGTGTGTGCGCTTCTATGTACAGTATATATGTGTATGTGTGTGTGTGAGAGTGTGTGGTGTGAGCAGCAGTGCGTAGTGGGCTGTCTGGGCTTCAGCCCGGTCCAGAGTGGCTGTCATTCTGTGAACTCAAGCATGTAGAACTCAGCTGACAGAGAGCGAGAGACAGAGGGAGTACAAGAAAAAGAAAAAAAGAGGAAGGAGTGAGGAAGAGGGTGGTGGATGGAGGTTTGAGGGGAGACAGTGACTACACCCTGTCCCAGAAGATTCTGCCCCTAAAGGCCCACAGTGCACTGCATCAACCTCTCCCTGCCCCATCTGACATGGTTGTCAGCTCCTGTATGACGTAACCCCAGACACATGCACGCACGCACACACGCACACACACTTTCTATACTCGAGAGGACCCTTGTTGCTATGAACCATTCCCTACCCATCTTGTCCCACCCATCTCCATCCTGCCCTTACCTCAACCCAACTGTAACCTTAACTCTAAAACCAAGTGTTAAGTTTTAAACAGTACTTTGAAGAAGTGTGGACTGGCAAAAATGTCCTCACTGTAGAGGTCTAGCTCATGTTGGTCCTCACAAAGATAGATAAACACTCTCTTATACACACAGCAGAAGTGGCACATCACCATTCTGACCTTAGGAGGCAGTGAAACCTAGAGTGTACATATTGCACATATATTTTGCCCTCCTGTTGTCTTCCTGTTGACTGTGCAACTTTTGTCCTTCCTTCTGGTTTGACTGTTTATAAAGCACAAGGTATAAATCACCACCCAATTCTGTGTTAGACCTTTTAAGCCAACTTCATTCCAATTTATTACCACAGGTTTTACACATATTTTTGGAAGTTATGGTCAATAGGCCTCATTTAAATCAAATTATACCTCATTTTTGAGTTAACGCCTGTTGTCCTCCCGGGTCAAAATTGACCCGAGGACAACAAGAGGGTTAGGATTGAGACTTGGCCAATGGGCAGTGCAATGTAACCAATATGAGATTGTAATAATGCAACATTTTTTCATATTGATTAATAGGTAATATTGTTTAATCTGGCAAATATTTTCTCAGTTGATTGTTTGGGCAGTCAGTTTCCTAAAGCCCAAAGTCACATCCTCAAATTTCTTCTTTTGTCCTGACCTACAGTCCATAAACCATAGATATTTAGTTTACTATCATAGAGGACTAAATAAACCAGACAATTTGAGAAGATGGAACAAAATAATTAATTGATTACTAAAACAGTTGGCAGTTCATTTTCTGTCGATTGATTAATCACTTAAATGTTGCAGCTTATCACAGATTGATGGATATTGGCGTACAGTAGATATCACTTGATGAGTAACAAGAAACTGCTGTGTATAAAAGCTGATGTTACGTTTTTAGATGTCGCCATCCTGTATAGTTCATCCACCAGAGAATGCTTCAGCTGTAATGTCTCAATACATATCATGGTTAAAATTCTTTAATATTCAAGTAATCAGAGGCTCAGAAAACCAGTTTCAAGTGATGGGGTCCAAAATGAACACGTAAACAGTCCTGATTATTTCAAATGAGAAATGTTCTGTAGTTGTGTTGAGGATTTAGAAACATTTGAGTCAGAGTGTGATGAAAGTTATTAGTTGTCATTATGTGTATTGTGTTTTCCATGAAACAGGAAATAGAGTTTCTTTGTTACTTGACAAGGAGACGGCTTTTTGAAGTTACAAGATAACTGCTTTACTGACAACAAAAAAACATCCTTTCTTCAATCCTATCCAATAGAAAATAACATGCATTCTGTTATTTATTGTTATATGTTATATGCTATATACATACATATATACACACACATACATATGCTTAATTACTCATCTTGAGCTCAGAGCCGTACACAAAAATGTATCAAATCAAATGAGACGTGAATGACTTTGTGACTTGCCAACTGCCTCAAATCATATAAAACTGCACTTGGTCATTATAGCAACTAGCAGTTAATTACTGACACCGGCATCAGTCTCAGTAACATTATCTAGGGGGCGGCTATGGCTCAGGAGGGTAAAGCGGATCGTTCGCTAATCAGAAGATCGGCGGTTCAATTCTCGGCTCCTGCTGTCCACATGTTGATGTGTCCTTGGGCAAAATAACCCGAAATTGCTCCGCCATCAGTGTGTGGATGGGTGAATGTAACCTGTAGTGTAAAAGCGCTTTCAGTGGACAAAAGACTAGAAAAGTGCCATATAAGTACAGTTCATTTACTATATTAGTCAAACTCTATTTTTAGTGATCCCTCCAAAAAAATCAGTATTTGCATCTTGACTCATGTTTTACAATTGGAATGACTGAAATAACTCTGTTATTCTATTGTGTGTTAATGGTGAGGAAAACTACAGCCCTATCACCTGCAATTTGAAATAAAAATAATGTTTCTTAGCAAAGCTCTGGCGGTGTACTGTATCATACTGAGAGGGTTATGAGGGTGATAAAATATTATTGTTAATCTGGCCATGGGTGCTGGTTTTTGTGGTTGTAACCACTGCTGAAATATATGAGGCTCAGTTTCAACAAAAAAAAGGGATGGGCACACTGATGCCGCTGATACAGTTTCTCCTGAAATGTGAGGATCGTGTTCACAAACTAAAGGACTTTTACTTTTTGCTAAATCATTTTTAAAAAAAAATATTTGGATTGTTATTATATTGTTATTATTTGTTATTGATTATTATAAATAGATCTGTCATGATAACTACTTTTGTTGGACGATATATTGTCTCTGAAATAATCGTGATAAACGATGTTATTGTCATTTGAAGATCATTTTATACCACTGATGTAATGATATAATAGTATAATAATGTAAGGGGGGGTGGGGGTGGGATTGGAGAGTGGGTGCTACACAGACTGTCATTATGGTTGGGGACAGAGTTATTTACCTTTTAATTCTTCTGCAGTCTCCACTCAGGACGTACACAGTGAGGAATGGAGGACACTACTTGCTTAGCCAATGTGACTTGAATAGCCTCTTAGCTGCTAATGTGAAGTGTGGCAATACTGAGGTCAAAAAAATTCCAGATACAGACATGATGATGTCGATAATTATGTTATTGTACGATCAGTGGATAACGATAATGATGATTATTCTGACGGGTCTATTAATAGAAGCTTTTTTCTCTACTTCCAGTTAAATATAATGGTGAATGTAAATTTGCTCACTGACAAGAAAACCTTACATAAAAGCACAGATGATCTGCATGTGAGCCTCAAAGATTTTCTCCCGCCATAGTAAATGTGCGGCTGCTGCTATTATCCCTCATGTGGGTCATCATGTCCATACATTAGTATTGATTCTATCAGAGTCTGAACATGACTCTTAACGCGGCTGCTGCCGTCGGACCTGTAAAGGAAGATGGGCTGTTATTGATCACCTTTTAAAGAGCGATCCTATGTGATGATTCTCAACTAAACTGCACGAGGTAATTTGATGAAAGAAACACAAAGAAAAAGAGAAGGGGGAAAAAAGGAAGATCGAGTAAAAGCAGAAAAAGGAGACAAAGGAGGAAAAAGAGAAACATGATGCATTAGGAGGCAGTGAATGGAAACAGAGACAGAAGGAAACAGTGGGACTCACTTTTGTTATAGCAGGTGGTAAGCACAGCCTTATCTGCAGGACTGGCGCCAATGTGCCATATCTCCCCAGCTTGGTGCAGAAGGACATTCTTATTAATGATGTTATTCTCATCATCAAAGTCAATGATGTGGATCTGGAGGGGGAAAAGCAGAAAGAGAAGAGAGAGGAGATGTGTTGAGGATGAAGCTCGAGTTAAAACACTGTGTGCTCCTCCCTCCACACACGCCAGGCGCAGTTCAAAGCGCCGCTCCACTCCTCTGATTCCCCCAGTAAAGAAAAAAAAAAGAAGAAGAAGAAGGTTCCTCTTTTTAATATGACAGTAAACGTAATTTCAAGGCAGTCGTCGCTTTGGTTCTTTTTTTTTTTCTTTTTTACCGCCGTCGACTTCATACGAATGAAGACTTTTCATCTTGATTTGGCCTTTAAAGCAACGATTAAGACACTTTTAGAAGTCACGCCGGATTCAAGCGAGTTCTGCATATGAGGAGTCTGTGGAAAAAGGTACAACAAAAAGTAAATCGATAAAAGCTCATTCCATTGCTTTTTTCCCTCTTTTTTTGTGAAATAGCCCGGCTAGAGGTGCATTATACATGAGAGCTTTCCTGTGAAAGGACTTTGATTGTCCACTTTGTTTAGTTTTGATCTGCATAGTGAGTGTGTGTGAGTAACTCATCAGTTCAGTATAGTATGACACTCATGAGTCGGACAGAAACAATAGAGAATAATGTCTTTTCTGCAGTATTTACAGAATGTACCTTTATTTGCAGTCTAAATGTACCACTCAAAAACTACTACTAACGCTACTGAAGATCCCAAATGCTATTTTCACTTAGATGTTCAATTCAATTCAACTCAATGCCTTTTTTTTGTCATTGCACAGCAGTATTGTGTCCCCTCCGTGGCTAAAAACACGTAAAAACAGAAACAGACAATATACATGAAACAACAGAGAATATGGATAAAAAAAGAGAATAAAAAATGCAGTCATAAATATCAGGCGCAGTAATAAATATAGATGTCAATAATGAATAAAGGAATAAGAGCAGTAGTTATAGTCTTAATTGCACATGGCACATTCGAGGTGCAATCACAGTAGACTATTGCACCGTTGATGAGTTCACAATCTGCTTATTGATGTTAAAGTGTGCTATAGGTGAAGAAAGCCATATTAATGGTGTATTAAATGTGAGTGGCACCTTCTGAAAGTGTTTTGCATGAAGTTGCTCTCAGTGGAGAACATGTATGATCATTAAATGACAGTATCAACTGATGAGAGAGAAGGAGTAGTGCAACATTATGGGAAAATCGCTCATCTGTTTTCATGAGTTTTTGTGTTAAAGCACAAAACACTGTGAATGAGCCAATTTTAAGTTGCTGAAAAGATCCTTCTTGTGTCTGGTCAGTCCATCTGCCACTGTTAAAAAAAATGTTCCCCTTGCGGTGTGACCACAAGAAAAAAAAAAAGTAAAAAACGAGGGAAAAAAACCCACAATAATAATCCAACCAGCATTTTCACCCATGCCAACAGCATGGAGGAAAAACAGAAAATCCAGCAAAACACTTCCCTCACTTGAAATCAAATAAGAGCCCTGATTTAACATCTCAACATGTGTGTGCACTGTGGAACATCATAAACTAGGCAGGAGACTTCATTCTCTCGTAGTGTTTGATGAAACTTTTAAGAGAATTTAATAGAGGATTCACTAGTGAGAAGAGGAGCTCATTAACGGTCATTAGTAATTAAGGCTTCAACAGCAAAATACATTTTCAAATCCACGAGTAACGCAGCCTGTAAGAGAACTGAGAACACCTCCTTCATATCATTACTTATTGAGCCCATCACTTTTTCAACTATATGCCAAATATTGCACAGGTATTAAGGCTCTTTCCATAAATGAATGACACTCTAAGGACACCCATGTCTGAATGACAAAAAGCCATAGATAATGCCAGCAGATTTGCATATTTCATATCTAAAAAGGGGCATTAGACTATAAGACTTCTACCACTCATGTAGTAGCAGTCTTATATGTTAAATGTGCAGCCTCAGTCAGAAAGCAATAAACTTAGCTTAGCATAAAGACTGGAGGCAGGGGTAAACTAGCCTGGCTCTTTTCAAAGTAAAAAATATACCTTTACAACACCTATAAAGCTTAATAATTAACACTATACTAATTGTATCTTGTAAATTGTATTTTGAGATGTAAAACTGATCTTTTGTGTTTTTAGGAGTAACCAACTTTAGAAGCAGGGATTAAAGTTTCTCCGTCGTCGTGATACTCTACATTATTATTACAAAAAAACACACAGAGTAGACATGGGCAGCCCGCGAGTCAAATTTCAAAATGTCAATAAATTGTTAAAATGATGTTAGAAGCAAGCAGACCATTACTGCATCTAAATGACTGAGTTAAGTTGTCATAAGTCTCCACTGCTTTGTCTGTGTCTGCTGCACGGAGGATTCAGCTCCGCCCCCGAGACAAGGAGAGGAGCTGCTAACGTTAGCCTCTGCTGCTATTAGCTGACATTGTGCTGTTCTCCTTTGAGAGTCTGTTCACGGCAGGAATACTGTTACTTTATTCCTCCTCGCTGGTCTGTATAAAAGGTTCGGACACTGAATCGAAGACAGAGTTGCTTCGCCCATAAGCGGCTTCAGAGGTAGCGGCTGTAGGACGCTGTTGTGTTAGCTGTTAGCTTCCCCACACACCTTCACTCAACCCTGCAGCTCCACCTCAAACACCTGCGAGCTGTGTAAAGTACATGGCAGCAACGTTATGCTGGTTTTGGTTGGTTCAATGTAAGAAAGCAAAGTCTTAATGAGAGATCTTTGTGGCTATGATGATGATCTCTGTATTAAAGAGCCGTAAGTTTCACCTGGTGGAGCTGAGCATCAGTGTGTGCTGCTCACACAGAGACGGTGAACCAGGTGAAAACTGGAGGTGACAACTACACTCGTTATGTTACTGTAAGTGCAATAAAAGCTAACAGAGTAAAAAAAAACCAAGAAGAGTAATTTAATTTAATCCCCCCATAAAACGAGTGGTTACTTGATTTTTGTTTTAAATTACAAAATGTTAAATTTCCTGGTCAAATAGGGATGAGTAGAAATTAAAAAATGGTTTGATTTTCTTTTCATATTTAGAATAATAAAAGATAAAATCACTGGCAAACCAACCAAAAATGACCAGTTTTCTCATATTCTGAGACTGGATGTTGTCATCAAGGCAAGAGCACAATAAATATAAATAAAAATAATAATCCTCCCCCTGTAACTGCAACGGTCTGATGGACCGTTTGAGTTTTTATATTGTTAATAACTATTTTCTGAAGCCCATAAGGTGCTAAAATGAAATACAAACGATTTCTGAACATTTATACCTCCGACCCCCATTGTGGTTATAGAGAGCGCATTGGTTATACATTATTATTGCCTGTAAGTTTTTCCATTTCATTTAGAAAAGAGCAGCAATGGTCAGTGGGTGAAATATAATCTCGTTCAGCAGGAGAACAATTTGCTGTTTTCTCAGCTGTTTCCACCTTGTTTTACCTTCAATCCTAGGAAGCGACCGTAAAAGGGTTTCTATGACAAGGTAGACGGTGAACAGCTTATGACTTGGTTGGCAAAAGAAATTTCAGTCAGAAGAATTTTTTTTTTTGCTTTAATCCCTGTAGAAGTGCTGATGGACATGTTTACGAACTGTGCACTGAGAAAGGCTAGCTGTGTTCCCATGCTTCCAGTCTTTATGATAAGCTAGGCTAGACTCTGTACATGCATAAACATGAACATGGTTATGATATTCTTATCTTATTCTTGTGTATTAAGAATTACTTTAGTATACATGAAAGCAGAATTTCACAGCATTATCTGGTTGAAAGTTTAAATTCTGTTACACGTCTGACAACACCCAGCGTTACCGGTCTGATGTGCTCTGTTACACCTGTACTGGCACACCCTGGAGTACATTTCTACAACGGCAGTCAGAAGAGACGGTAAACCACTGGAGGACATCAGGACATCACGCTAGGTATAATCAAATGTGGTGTGTTGTACTTGTGAGCATGGTATTACAATTCCATGCAACATCAGTGCTGCAAAGGCTGTGGAAAAAGCATGTTGTGACCACTACTACTGCAGGTTTGCATCCTCTAAATATGATTTGGTGGAGCTACAGACACATTTTCACAAGGCTGAGTTGTATTTGTTTTCCCATACTTTCCATTCCGGTTAAATCAAGACAATCAGCAAATGTTTACTTTGAATAACTGATGCTAAAAGCTTGAATGGCAATAAAAAGTACACTAGTAACAATAGTATTTGGGATACTCAAGAGAAAACTCAATGTTATGCTGTATATGAAATATGCCAAAGAATAATGAGGCATTATAGGGAAATAAAACCTCAATACTTTTTTGGCAAGTGTGTCCATAGCACTTGAGTATCAAAAACTGTAAAGTACCAAAAGCTGGTGTTGAAAACGACACGATCAAACAAATAATTCTTTTGCCAATTTTTGACAGTTTTTACTTATGCAACAGATCAAAAACACCTTTGTAGAGGCAACACTTAACATTTGAGAGGCCTGCCTTCATTTGTTTACTGGAATACGGAGGTTTGTTGAAAACCATCTTTAGAGTTCTCAAAGTAAGGAAAAATTTTAGGTTTTAGAACCACAATTCTTTGCTTAATCACTGCAGCTTTCGACAATTTGTGCAAGCTCAGTTTCTGTACAACCAAGTTTTTTCCACATTTTCAGGTATTCATGATCAAGGAGAAAATATACATACCTCAAACTTACACCTAAACTACTATATGAACCTTAAATATAAATAATTGGTACATGTTCATCTTTAGATCCTTGACGAGCTGTAATCTCGAGGCCTTGGCTGCACTTGAAAACACAATCAACAGCTGTCCAAACTTTACAGCGCACAAGTTCAACAAACAAGCTAAACTTTTATCCATAAGACGTTAATAAGAACGCCTTCTTACTGAGCTCTTTTCATTAGATGGAAATCTATTCTATGAGGGCCCTCGATTGAATGCAGTTCAGGGCCCACAATGCAGTAAAACAGTGAGGGTCTCAAGGTTTGATCAGACAATTAATGGCGGTTTCTCCCATAAGAGAGACACTTACTGCACCTTGGGGGACCGTTAATAGGGTTGCACTGGACAATAACTCCTGCTAGGCACTTCCACTCCCCTACCCTGTACTACTTTTACAGGCTGAACAAGAGGATGAAAGGAGGGGGCGTGAGGAGGAGGAGGAGAAGAGCATCGGAGCGGCAGCATCCTTCAGCCGCCTCAAAGTCAGCTAGGCGGCTATTAACCTTGGGTTGGACTGCATCGAGCAAAAAATTATTACGCGAAGTTATAATTTTATGGTGGTGGGGGAGCGGTACAAATAAATTCAAGCCGGCGGGACAGGGTAATTGGAGGGCCTAGTAATAGGGTCCCCCTGAATGAACCCAGGTGTGAGGGGAGAGAAAAGTTCCAGCCCTCCTCCCCCAGGTGATTTATCCCTCACTCTTCCAGGCCTGGGGAGTGACTCATAGCCCTCAGCCACTTGGGCAGCCGGCCCAGCTCTTTTATTAATGTGCCGATGGTGGGAGGAATTGAGGCAGGGAGGAGGAGAGGAGGGAAATTGGGAAGAAGGGGTAAGGGAAGGATAAAACCAAGCTGGCTCATGGCCCCCACTTCAGGGGCCTGTATGCTAAAGCTCTTTAGCCGCACAGATGACAGTAAGCGGGGCGGAGGAGTAGCGAGCGGGTGAGAGGTGCCAAGCTCGGGCGCTTTATCTCGTTAGCAGCCTTAAATGCCATGCCGACGTGCCCTCCGATCTGTCATTCCTGCTATTGGTCTCTGAGGGATTTGAGAGGTGCTCTGCGAGTTAAGAGAGACATTTCCACCCTGCATTATGCTTAATGGGAGGTGGAGAGGCCAGGAGGCTTATGGGTACAGCAGGAGCTATCACGGCTGAAATGCCAATCGAAAAAACATTTTTCATATTGCAAGTTCAAACTCAGACAAAGTGAGCTAACCAGTGTTGGCCAGGAAACTTCTGCAGAGTGGAAAAGACAATGAGCTGCATGATTAAAACAGACTGCACTGACTCAACCCTCAATTCAAATGTAGGGTCATGACCAGAAAGATGAATAATAATCCCTTTTAGGATCTACAGCTTTGAACACTCTTCGACTTCATTATCATAAAACAAAGCACAAGTCAGTAAACTACTTTACACTGCATGTCACAATGTGAGATTTAGTTACATCTTTCTCTTAGTCTATATTCATATGCCTGGTCATAGCGCTACAATATAAGTCATCAACTGTCACATTTCGGAAATACAAGTATTTAAATTGGTTTCTTTGATCAAAAATGTTGTATTTCAGTTTGTTGGTTTGTAGACAGGTTGTAGCAGCAGTCATGTTGTGGGATATGCTCAAATCAAACTAGGTTTTACTACATGTTGTCTGACAATGACTAAAGGTAAACATGTTCTGGACTGCCAATCTCAAAGGCGATGCAAAAAGTCCTGGCATTATTACCTCACCCTGGCTACATCCTACTGCTTCCCCGATCTCTATGCAAGAACTCTGCATGTCTTTGCAGTAATAAGGCAATGAGTCAGAAAAACAGGAGATGACAGCACAACCTTTCAGGCAGTCTGTCCTTGAAGACAGTCGTGGTGTTGCACTCAAATCGTTGATACCCCAACTTTTTTCTACACAACTTTCTCACACCTGGCCAATGCTTGTGTATAGTGAGTGTGATTGTCGGATTGTCTGTTCCAGAAAGTTACAAAAAGACAGACAAAGTCACCCCCTCATTCCAAAAAGGGGTTTCAGGCACTGTTAGGCAATCTAACAACCACTTTGTCTGAAGCGTACTGAGGTCCTGACACTGTCAGAATTTTGACACAGCCTGCATTTAGTCTTTGAGTGAGATCTAGGACCGGTGTTCAGGATTGACAACCAAATATGTCACCACAATTCTCTTCTGATGGCCATCTTCTGTCTGTGCAAGTATATGCTATTAGTAGCAATTTTACATGGGGTGTCAGGAGGTTATTGCAGGGTGGTATGGAAGGGGACAATATGTGGGTGTCCCCAAATAAAAATACAATTTTACTTCTGTAGGTAAATGGATTCAACAAAATATGCTTACAATATTAAACTTATTTTACATTATGATGATACACACTTTCTAAATAATGGACCACAGCACTAATATATACCTGACCACTTACTACAGAATTAGCTGAATAGACTAGTTACATGTCAGTAACAGAGATATGTGAAATCCATAGATGAATGCAGACGATGGATTCTTTATTGATGGATCATCTATCCTAAGCAATGACATTTTGCTTTACTTTATTGTAAATATCGGTACATTTTCCTCCTCAGTGGCCAGGGCGGGTTCTAGGAGTCATGCATTGCACCCTCAGTTTAATTAATATCTTACACCCTCAGATGACATTTGAATAATAAATGCCAAGTGCAGCATTGGTATGTCTTGGCACACAGACATTGTGGGCGTCTCAGTGCAGACCTGCTACTGTGGTACATGTATGTGCAGTAGCACAATGTGCAAAAGGGCTGAGTGCAGGTGAATATAGATCTGTTGGTGATTATTAAATATTCTCTCAGCTAGTCACATCACTGCTGTCATAGCTCTGAAACAGTTGGGCCAATCACAGTTAAACGTGATAGCGACAGCTCAGCGAACGGAAAGTTTTTCTTCAGGAAGTGTCTGGATGGTTCAGAGCAGAGCATCACGACATGAATCACCACAAATGTGAAGGCAAAGACAGATGGAGTTGTTTTATTCATCAGTTAGTTATTATAATATTGATAAAAATAAAGAAATTGATTTGGTGAAGCTTTTTATATGATTATATTGCTATTTCAGTAATTATTATGTCTTACTTCGTACATGGTCACATACAGTAGTTTAATAGTTACTGCATTTGCTCTGCAATGTGTCCCAGGACTAAAACATGAGATGTTACATTTGCTAGAAAGGAAGTAGGAAAAGAGGATGATGAGCTGCTAACCCAATGTCTCCTTTAAAAAAAAGCAGAATATGGAGTTATAACCAACCAGTCTGATGTGTGTAGAATTGTGTGCGGTAGAACGTATGACTGTAGTGCCATCGTCATCATTCCGTTTGATTAACAGCTTAAATTTTTAAACTTTGAACAACTTAAGGCATTGTCAAGAAATATTAGGTGAACAGTGTGGCTAATTAATATTGTCATGAAATGACTAAGAAAATGATGAAATATCCTAAAAATGCCAAAATACACTAGAGGGGGTCTTTGGGGTGATAATTATTATACTGCTCTCAATATGAAGAACAAATGTATTCCTCTTCTCCCATTTTGTCATGTCTTCCCTCTGTGACTTTTGATTTTCACTCATTTTCACTGCACGCCTGTCCAACTACTCTGACCTACAGCAGTCAAGATGTGAAATGATCCCTTGTGTTAAAATCTATGTTTTTCATTACACTGTGGGAGCATGTGCTTAATAAATTACAATAAAACCACCAAATCAATCAAATTTCACACTGAGTGATATTTAGAGTAATTAATCCCCACATGGCTGATATATTCAGTCTGACAGTCAGGGATGCAGCAGCCTGTTGGTGTGCAGACTGTGTTAGAAGGGCAGTTTCATATTTGCTAATCAAACAAAAATAGCACTGATGTACAGCTGTTAGGCTACAGTCCTGACAACCCACTCCCTAAATGTGATGGATTCACACATAACTTTACAGTCTTGAACAATACAACAATGCACCTGCAGTTTTTGATATCTACTAAATTCAAAGCTCAAAATGACAAAGGCCCTGAAATGTTTCGATGAACTCCATTTTAGCTAGCAACTTCACCTTTGATTTAACGTTATGACTCTCGTTGTACAATAATTATATTCATTAATAACTTAATGTCATTTGAGTTAAATTGGTAGCCAGTGTGGGTGTCGATCAAAACGTGATCCGAAACGCCTACACAGTCTTGAGAAATGGTCTACATAGCAAACGGAGCTGTTTTTTGTTTATTTTAAAAAATGTTTTCTAATAGTTATGAACATTAATTTTCACTCAGATTTTTTCACTTTGATATCATGTATGAATTTCCAGAGGTTTGAAGTGACTGACAGTTTCTAATAAGAAATCACACAGATCAACTGGGATGCATTGTCACCATTCCCAACAAGCTCTGTATTAGACTCGCTACACAAGACTTGGATTGAACTGGGTCTGCTTTCAGTGCCAGACCATTTTCACACTGATGTCTGCCAGAAAATAGGCTCGTTTTTTTCCCAGGCAGACATTTCTCTCTTTCTCTCTCACTCTCAGAGAGCTAATTATTTCTCCCCCCGTTTAGAGCCAACTGTTTCTGTCATCTGTCTCAGTAATGACCTCTGCAAGATGTGCATGCATGCATGCATGCACACACTTCTCTCTCTCACACACAAACATACTCAAAGTACAAAAAACACACAAACACAAATACACACACACTTTTGCAGAGGAATCATGGATATACACAACATGGATACACATGCAACAGATCTTTCTATTATTAAGGATGCCTTCAAAGGTCAGGTGTGTAGAGGTGAGGCTGCAGATTGCAACCAACTGAATACTCCTCCCCTCCAACCTATGATGGCTACGAAACCCACGAAAACGCAAAAGCCTCTCTCTAGAGACAGTGATTGGTTTGTCTGTTCTGGGCTACTGTAGAAACACGACTTTGCAACATGGCGGCCTTTGTCAAAGAGAACCTGTTACCATGCAAGTATTATAAGAACTGGATACCGGACCGAAAATGACGCACATTTAATCCAACAAGAATTGCTTGGCTGGAGCACAAACCAAAAAAAGTTTCTAGCATCAGGGTTATGCGACCCACAAGTTCCCGCTCGGCCCATAGACTTTACCTTGTGATGACATCAATGATTTTTACAAATATAAAAGCTCAATGGATCGTCAACCCTCTCCATCAAAAAAAAGAAAGATTCATCACTGACCCTGTCTGCAGTTCGAGGTGTACTGTCAACAGTTTTACATATGTCTCTTTTACAAGGTTGGTATATGGGGAAAATGCTTTTTGGGTGACAGGGGGATTTTTTGCTGTAATACTGTGAGTGACCATTGGGAAAAATTGGCTGCAAGGCTAAGCAGGGGATTCCTATCCAGCTCCTATAATATATTGATGGGACCTGCCGTCTATATAGATATAAAGGTCTCATCCTAAGCATCTATAAGTGCCGGCTGCCAGCCAAACAGCCGACTACTCAAGTCCAGCCGGTTACTTTATTATACTCATTTTTGATTATAATAATATAGTTTTGATTAACAAGTTGCAATTCGCGTGTACATTTACGAGCACCGGCCTCCGCTTCAAAAAAAGGGAGTCTGATGATAGAGAAATCTGTCTGATGACATATTCTATATGAATGTGTGTGCTCAGCTGAGAGGTTCCTAGCAGAGAGTGGGGAAACATCTTCAGTGTTTGACAAAAATTAGCAAAATAATTGATGACAAAACACACTAAGAATTGCATTGATTACACAGACAGTGGATATCTGGAAAACACCAGAAAATACCAATGGCGGCAACTAGACAATTGCGGAGTAAGTTTTAAAAGTATTGCATTTTCAATTTACACCACAGAGACATTTATGGGCTTACTGAAAGAAAATATCATTAATATCAGTGTATATGATGGAATAGTGGAATAAGAATATGCTAAAGGTCTCTAAAATGTTTCTCCAGGGGAGCCACTGGCTGGATAATCTACATTCAAATGTCTAAGATAATGAAACACAACAATTCTTTTTTCATAGGAGTATACACTGATTAAAACATAATTATGAATATTATTTGACATTTCTGCCAAGTTCCACTAGATGGCACTACATTTTACATGCTGCACCTTTAAGTGCTTTTACTGATGGCCAGACTAAGGTTGTCTCTACTGAGCTACACATGGTAGTAAGTGGTGCTAAAACAACCAACATACCTGACTACAGTATTTTGATAATCAGTTTATTTATATTATATAAATTTATTTTTAAAGCAAATGCAAATACAATTTTTTTCTTCTCTTACATTTTGGCTGTCTCTTTCTTTTTCTTTTTGGATTTTGGATACTTGGTCAGGATTGTCATAGCAAAAAAAATAAATATATATATATATATAATAATTCAAAGACAATTGTGATGATTGACATATTGGACTGTTTGAAGATTTGCTGCTTCTTCTTTGGGTTTCATTTTGAACTATTCACTACCATTTTTAGACAAAACTATTCATTAATTACAGGGTGCAACTAATGATTATTTTGACGATTCATTTTCCAATATACATATGTTTCAGTTACTCATATGGTATGAAAAGAAATATTTGTTGTCCTGCTTGTTCTGTCCAAGTAAGATATTCAATTAAGAATGATACAAATCAGAGAAAATCCTCATATTTTAAAGGCTGGAAGCAGAATAACTGTTGGCAATACACACCACAATAACAAAGACCAAGACCCTGATGCTGTCTAATCGATCAGACCACACACACACACACACACACACACACACACAGTAAAATAGGTGCAATTTTCTAACCTAAACAAAAGGAACTAAGCACACTCAATAAACATGTATTTAATAGCAACCTTGCTACACAAGGTTTGAAAAACTGTCTGTAAAGATTACAGTTGACAGTTATGTTCTTTAGCTTTTCTGATAGGCTTTCCTTTATAATACCGTGTCAGGGTTTTTAATTTCTTTATATTTTCAGACACTTGTCGGTCAATACAAATCCACTTCTTATGCCTTTTGTCTCTTATTCACAAATGTCAGCCCTACTTTGCCTTCATATAAATCCTCATGGTTCATATGTTGCTTTTCCCATGAATCGTCAGTCTACATGTATTCCTTGAAAAAGAAATGGTGAAAATAAAGTAAGCACCTCTCCGGGAGCTTTGGCTTCTTCCCCACAGACCAAGAATGTGCAACTTAGGTTAATTGGTCACTCTAAAATTGCCCGTAAGTGTGAATGTGAATGTGAATGTTTGTTTGTCTAGTCTATGTTAGCCCTGTGATGGACTGGCAACCTGTCCAGGGTGTAGCCTGCCTCTCACCCAATGACACTCGCTCCAGCCCCCCCGCGACCCTCTAGAGGTTAAGCGGGGGGGGGGCAAAGTAAATGGATGAAAGGGATTGGTTTACATGTAAAATATTGATTTTGTATACTAATGGTTCTTTAAATGAATGTTGGTGAATAAATGTAAATCTTTTGTCTCTAAATTTCAGGGTATGTTTTTGCCTCATAAAGGTAAATGGCATGTTAGGTACCCTTTTAGGTACAATCCTGAGCTTTAAGTTCTGTGTGTGTATAGCTCACCCTCTCCACACTCAAGATGAACATGATTGTCTCAGAAAACTCTTAAATCTGACAACAATTAAATCTACTGACTAAATTCTAGGTCTAACATTGAGGTCTGAAGTTTTAAGGCTGAAATTCAAATGATGAACTTCTACAAACTTTCTTCATGTCAATAATAATCAGGAGATGTTTTATAACTCGACTCTGAATGTTCATGAAGATTTTGGCATAATGACGGCCTGTATTATGCTCTCCTCCAGAACCGTAAGGATCATCTTTGACTCTCATTTGAATTTTAAAAATTGTAAAACAGTGTGAGGGGTTATGCAAAGTTTGACACATTTATCTGCTGAAGAGGGAAAGTTTAAGATGGTGTGCATACAAGCAGGATTTTAAGACATCACAACTAGTTTGGAGCCAATTTTGATCAAGTGCACAAGTTACACAAGAGTGATGTGTAAAACTTGAAGTCTCCAGTGGCCAAACAGAACAGAGGTTATGGTTAAATAGGAGACATCTTGTATCCAGCAAGAAAACTTTTGAAATAAAAATACTTCCATATGCATAGATCAGGAATTTTTCAGTGCAAATTTCAGAATATTTTACAATGTAAGTGTACATTTATCAGACACAAAGTATTATATGTAACTATGTTTATATGTCTGGTGGGATCTTAAAAGATTTCTACATCCAGTATGTTCTTGTCCACAGTTAAAATGACTGAACCCGCTAGATGCAGCATCATGTACTTCTATGGGGTTATTAAATATTTTAGTACAACCCATTAAAGAACACTGCAATAGATATACATTGCAAAGAGACACAAAAACCCCTATATGACCTGAACGCATAGGAATAGGAGAAACTGTTTATTTTGAATGACCTTTCTTTTTCTTTTTTCTCACCTGGTTGTCAAACTTCAGAGACTGTGTGCCCACGAGAAAACGGATGGCATCGGTTTCAGCTGTCTGGGCGGTGAGTGCTCGTGCCTGCAAAGTGGATACAAGGAAACATGACAACATATGTTCAATTTATAGAGCAGAAAAAATAACACTTTCTACAATAGGCTATTGCAAAGACCTGATATCTATCACAACTTATTCAACAGACTAGACTAACAGCTACAGTTTTAGAATATAATAGCAATCACTAGAAAGCAATAGTAAATAGTATTTCTTTGTAAAGCACTTAGGTAAATAGTAATGACAGTGCAGCAGCACCTATTTCTGTGAACTGTAAACAGGATACAAATAGTAGTAGTTAGCTGAGATACATATTAAATGGTGAAAAACAAACAAACATATAGTAAGTGCTTTTGTATATACAGCCTATTCAGGTACATAATAGTGAGTGGAATGTATTGCACATGTTGTATTTTTGACTTAAAATACAATAAATATGTATAATGTGTAGGTTCAGTGGGTATTATAGTGTTTCAGGGTGTTGCACAGTGTCTGAATTAAATGTCAAACAGGGTGAACGTACCTGAAATTCTAGTCCATAAATGACAGGAGCGTCGTCCTCCATTTTAGCAGTCCGGCGTCAAAGTTGTTCTTTCTTATTATTCCAAAAAAAAAGCGTCACCTCACGAAACACTTCAAATGTATATATTGTGGACACGTACTGCCCAAAACACAACAGTCAGTCAGTCAGTCAGTCTGTGCTGCACTTCCGCGATTTTAAAAATCTACTTAATACACAGTCATGTCTACAACACGTAACTGTCGTCGTGCAACGTTGTGTGCGTTTTTAAAAGTGCGTAAAATCCTGTCGAGAATACCGTAAGCTTCGGTGGCGTGAAATTTGTCAGCTGCGAAGTGCCGTAGTTTTCTCTGTGTGTGTCCGTGTAGCCGCGCATGCGCAGTAGAGTTGTATCTGTCGCTGCAGTAAGGTAAGGAAACATAATCTTGTGTGTGTACTCTCCACTTTATCACTTGTTGTCTGTCATTGTGTTGTGATAAAGGTAGCTTGGTAGTGTTGTGTGCCTTTTAAAGTATGAGCTGCCATTAGCGAAGCATTGAATTTGACACTTGTAATCGGCTGCTCGGCTCGCCCACAGTAGCTAGCCCGGCTAAAGTAGCGTTAGCAGAGTAGCGGTGTTTCGGCTTAACGAGTGACCGTGTTAACTGGTGACTTTTGGCCCAATAGTTGTGACGGCAGGTGTTGAAAACACGAACACAACACCTAGCTTAGGTGTCTTCATAAAAGCCTTGAATTATAGTTTAATTAATTTTAATGACGTGCTCGTCTATGCTCACTTCTTGTAACGTTTCCTATGATGTAGGAAACACAACGTAAGATAGTATTTAAGTTGGCAGTGCAGTTATAGCCTTTCTTGGGATTTTATATTGTTATTCTCAATCGGAAAGTGACCCATTATTCAACCAGTTAACCTGTATAATACTGTCAAACCCCTCATTAGACGCTAGCTGCTCTGTTTATCTATATTTGGTGAATGCTTCATGTTGACGACACCGTTTGGTTTACATGTTTACAAAAAGGGGCAGACGAATACTGTATTAAACAGTCAATTAAAGATAATGTAACACTTTTAAGCTTTTTGACAACTTGTGTCACTACGACAAACATTGACGCATTTGACTGAAAGTCACCAGTTAACACGGTCACTCGTTAAACCAAAACACCGGTACCAAATGGCAGCTGTCCTTTAAACCAAGTAATGGCTCTTTCCTTACTGTGACAGCATTAAGAGCATGAAGAAGCTGTGATACAAGAAGTACAGTTTACTTACAATAACAGGAGGTGACCCAGAAAGCTACGCACACATTTAAATGAGTGTTATTATTACATTTAAATAGTAATACTATGCAACGCTGTGTTTTCATTGTCCAGAGCAGTATGATGGATAGTGAGGAGGCTCCTGCTCAACGGCCGGTCACCTTGGATATCACAGTGGAGGATGTAACTAAGGGAGCTCTGTCCCCAGACCCTCCGGAGGCAACCACCAGTCAGACCCCTTCCAGAGACCTGCCCCAGGAAGACAGCATCGACCTGGGCGGCGAGTTCGCCACGCCCCAGGAGGACAGCAGCGCCACTCCCTCTGAGAGCCTGATGGACAAGCTCAACGACCAAATGATGGAGAGCGTCATGATCTCCGACTCGCCTAATAACAGCGAGGAGGACGATGTGGCTCCCATCGACTCTATTCTGGACGGGGTAGAAGAAGAGGAGAATGCAGAAGATGCCGCGAGTGACAAGGGAGAACAAAGTGAGATAGGACAGAATACGACTGAGATTAAAGTTTCAGTGGAGGAGCAGAAGGAAAAAGATCCTGAGGCCAAAGTTGAAGAGGACAGAAAGGAGGGGGCCGACACACTAGAGGAAGTTACAGCCATTGTTTCGCCTCAGGATGACACACAGAGCCCAGATGATGTTATAAGTGAGGAACCAGCACCATCCAAAGAGACAAGCCCAAAAGAGGGGCCCGTGCCGGTATGTACCATATTCAGCCAGGCCAACCAGCCCAAGTCTCTGGTGCCTGATGGCTTCCAGCCCACACTGATCAAGTCCCCCAGCTTTAGCATGGGGAGCGGAGGGGGGCACGACGAAGCGGTGACCCCCAGCAAGTTGACGGCTCCGCTCGTGTGCCAGCCCAGCCCCAGCCTCAGCAAGTTCTTCACTGACAACGGACAGACAAATCCAGCCTCCGACTTCTTTGACTCCTTTACCGTCCCCTCCAATTTTATCTCCGTTTCTAACCCCAACGCAGAGATCCCTCCCGGCACCAGCTCAGCACCCATAGCCACCACCCCCGAGCGCCAACTCTCTTCCACCTCCTCCTCCATCTCCACCCCTGGAGGAACTTTGGACTCTAGTGCTCCCACACCTAGCTCAGTGTTCCCTGCTCCCACCGAATCAATGGCCAATCCCCAACCTCCTCCACCCCAAGCAACCCCAGCTCCAACTCAACCCCCCGTCCCGGCTCCAGCTCCAGCCCCTCAGCCGCAGCCTTTCAACCAGCTCCAGGCTGTGTTCTCAGGCAGTGACGACCCATTCGCAACAGCGCTGAGCCTGAGCGAGGTGGACAGGCGCCATGATGCCTGGCTGCCGTCCGAGGAGACCAGGAAGGTGTTGATCTCTGTGGCCACCCAGCAGTACAGCGCAGCATACGTAGAGAGCAGCAGGCTCACCATGCCTGGCCTCAAGTTTGACAACCTGCAGGTAGGACAGCAAAATGCCCTGACAGCACTGTGTCATTCAAAACTGTACAAATGGTCCAGATGTTTGTTTGTTTTTTCTCAAGCTGAAACAATTAGTCAATTAATTGATTAGGCCATCAGAAAATGAACTGGCAACAATTTGAATAATTGATTAATCATATACAATTAATGAAAAATTGCCTTTTTTGTAGCTTCTCAAGTGTTATTTCTGTTTTTCTCACTCTCTTCTGTGATAATATATAGAATATTTTGGGGTTTTGGACTGTAAAACTTACAAAAGAAATATTTAGAATGTCACCTGTGAATTTAGAAAATTGTGATGGAAATTTTTGGGGCATTTTCACCATTCTCTAACCTTTTTATAAACCAAATATTTATCGGGAAAAGAATCAACAGATTTAGACTAGATGATTTTTGAAACTAGTCAAATACTTAGTGAGAACACTTAAGCCGGCAGCTGCAAAACAGGCTGCAATGTAATCCTTTGGGGTAATTGCACCCATCAAAGTACACCCTACCAAAAGTGCATGTATTGTATTTGCCACTGACAGGCTCAGATTGTTAAAGTGTCTGACAATGAAAGTAAACACAGGAACTAGCCGTCTGTAGCGTATATAAATATAAATGAAATCTAAATTGTGAAAAATGTATAACACATTTCCTCTAATAAAGGACACTTGTTAGGGCTGTGCAACATGACGAAAATGTCCATTTCATTATCAGGATATAAAATAGACCTAATTTCTCAATGGTGCGACTAAAAAAAATCTGAGGTCGCACCGGTGCGACCAGCTGTTCGAGGAAAAAAAATCTCTGCGACTCTGAAAGTCTCCCTGTGGTTCAACCTTCAACAACAGACATACATTAGGCCCATATCGTGGTCTAAACTAATCAGAGATAGTGAAGGGCGGGTCCCCCCCTCTGATTGGCCGTGGTCCAGATATTCCTGTGTGTAATACGTGTGCTGCAGTCAGACAGAGAGAGTGGATGTACAGTGCATGTAGCCGCAGATGACAAAATGAAAAGAACGATTGACAATTTTTTCGTGAAGAATGTTAAGTTAAAGCCTGATCCGTCCGAAAATCATAACGAATGGTCTGACACGGAGCCATCAACCTCCCAGGTTATGTCAAGCCCTAGTCAGGAGACGGCATCAGATAATGAGCCACATACGATCGACTCCGTATGGAAGCCCATTTCCCCAACTGTGATGTAAAAAAAAAAGATCCTGTATAATACCTGTATAATGACTAGGCGCACCAGTGCAACCAGTGAAAAAAGATTTAACAGAACAAACAGAAGCAGAACAGAAAACAAGCAAACTTCATACTAAAATATGAGCAAATAGAATCATCAAACAGGGAATTAAAATTAAAGGCCTCTCTCTAATATAAGTCTGCTTCTAATAAAGGCCTGGGCCACTATTAGAGGAATGAAGGGTAAATGAGAAAACATGATTTTTCAACAAATTTTAATCAGTTAAAAGATTAAAATATAGGTAGAATATTTGACAGTTGAATAAGAAAAACACTGCATCACAACTTTGTTGACATAATAAATCCTTTAAAAAATAATTAAAAGTAAAAGACAGTAAAATTATGAAATATACTGGTACAGTTCTGTTGTCTCCTTTTTTGCATTACTCAGTATCTGTGTGTGTTTTTGCTGCAGGGCGACGCTGTAAAAGACCTGATGCTCCGTTTCTTGGGCGAGCAGGCAGCCATGAAGCGTCAGGTCCTCAACGCCAACTCCGTGGAGCAGTCCTTCACGGGCCTCAAACAGCTCATCGTAAGTCACCCGCTGCACTCTTCTCCCTCTCTGTGACTAATTTGTAAATGTTGGTTTCCGAGGGTCACGCCATCATTCACCGCTCAACGATATCCTGATCGTCTGTTGGGACAGTTGGGTTATTTTTACATATTTTTGGCTTCTGATTCAGGTCGCTTTCTGCGCGCACTACCTCACTTTTCTGAAGGTAAATGACAAAAATCACTGGTAGGTTACCGCAGCTCAACACCCTGTCGTCTCGGCAGCTCGTCTGACCTTTCGACAGTCATCCCGTACAGTCAGTGACTCTAATGAAACTGTCGGGGCGCTCGGGCCTCAGATGACTTAAAAGCAGTGAATCGCATTTGTCTTGTTACTCTTCACACACCTCCCTGATTCCTCTCGCCAAGCATAAAAACTCGGGTCTCCCTATGTGACCTCGCAACTCTCACCCCCCCTCCCACCCCCAGAACAGCCATCTATCCATCTCTCTCTATCTCTTTTTCTGACCCACAAATGACCCTGAGAGACAGTTGTTATTTAAAACATATGCACAGCAGCAGACAGTGTGATGGAGAGAAGAGGGATGGGGGGGAAAGTGGAAGGGAGGGAGGGGTGGAGTGGAGAGATGGAGAGGTGGAGATCCACTTGGCTCACAAGTTCTTTTCTCCTGCTGTGCCCATGTATTATGCATGGGACTGCTGTGCATATTTCAAGGGCCTTCTGGACTCGGTGTATATACACACACACACACACACACACAAACACACACACGATGGTACTTTCAGCTTGCAGTCAATTACAATATATGGTGGAGGTGCGTGTGTGTGTGTGCGTGTGCGTGTGTGTAAGAGGATCAGAAGCTGTCTGCCAATTGGTGTGGGTGGCTCCCTGGAGCAAGAGGCAAAAGACAGGAGAGAGAGACGGTGAGCCAGAGAGGTAACACAGGCCTACAGCAGAGATGTCAAGAAATGACAAGCAAAATAAGAGAAAGCAGTGTTATGTGAGTGAGATATGAAGGGTAGAAGAGGGGCTTCACCTGGCCCCAAAGCACACACACACACACACACACACACACACACACACACACAAGGCCACACACTTTACTTTGGAATAGTTAGGCCAGCTACATGTCAGAATCTCTAGACAGCTCCCCATTAGATTTTTTTGATGAAGCCCATTTTCACAAATATTCAAATATTAATACTTAGTCCTGTCTAAATGCCCAGCCTCAGTTAAAATGAGATGTAGCGATAAAGAATTCATGAGTGAGGCAGGATTCTGTGTCACCGGACAACCGCGCTACACATCTTGATGCTACTCTACTCGCTTTTTTTTGTTGAGTCATTCAGAGAGCTTCAGTGTCCCGCTTTGTCCTCGACCAAGTCAGTCTTAAGAAGTCAAACTTCACATGAATTACCTGAACTGTCTCATGTGCCAACACCGGAACCCCGCTGCAGCTGCATGCAGGTTTAATACGGTTAGCTTTAGCTACTAGCAGCTGCTACTACCTATAGCATGCTCATTTTCTGTTAATCAACTAATTGATATAACCTTCAATTCAAATTTTTTTTGCCACATTTTCAGCAGAAACAAGTAGTGAACACAACACAAAGTAGACATGGTTATGGAGTAAAGGCTAAATGCAAAGATCGGTCTCTTGATTTCAAGAATCAATACTGGATCATGGTGATTAATCAGAAATCCAGTACTAGTTTTGAGTCAAATGTTTCAACAGTGACAGGACAGATTGCTGCCAAATTTGGTACACATGTTCACATCCCTCTCAGGATGAATTGTCATCCCTTTAATAATCCTTTTAATAAAACATTTCTTCTGGTTCCATTATCAGGTCAAAATTTCAGTTTCAGTATCTAACAAAAAAACTGCAAAACTTCTGTCAGCGTCAGTTGTACTTTATTTTTAGTATTAATGAGCAAATGTTAACATGCTAAGATGCTTAAATAAGACTGCAAACACGCTAAATATTCTAACTGGTACACATCAGCATGTTAACATTTTCATTCTCACTCTGTATCAATGACTGTAGACTCTTATAACCATAAAAATGTGAGCATCCACACTTATGAAGCCTAAAATATTCACTAATTGTGTCTTTTTTTCCACATTATAATGGAAAACAAAGTTTCAGCATCCTTGTATAATAAAGAAAGACAAACATATCTAAAGAAATTACCTCTTGGTGCATTCTGCTCTATTTTACAGTGCGTAAATGAGAGAGGGGCGCAGCTGCATTAAAATAAATAAATATAAGTAAATAAAGTCATCAGTCAGTTTCCATAATTAAGATGATATTTGCAGGTTTTGAAGTTTTACTGTAAATGTCAGGCTGGGTGCAGATTTTGTCGGAGATCAATGTTTCTTGATTCATCAAATCGCTCTGAAAGTGATCCCAACGATATCGTTCACCACTGTTGTTATGGTTACAGTTGTGGTGTGGACTCTACCATCCACTTTAGTTAGAAGTGTCATGTTGTAAACAGACCTTTACTTTTGTTTGCTTACATGTAAGTCCTCTGAAGCACTTGATTACTGTTAAACGGATCAATATTTTAATTGAATGTAGTCAAACCAATTCACATAAACACACATAAATATACAGTGTCTAATATCTCATTCTAAATGGCATTACAAATATCTAGAAACATCTTAGACTTGCCTTGATGAATGTCTAGACACCGTAACATTAGTACAGCGTGATGTCCCTCCCCCATGACATCACCAAAGGCTTTTTTCTTTTCTTTTCTTTTTTTTTTTTTAGAGCAGGAAAACCTGTATAATGCGATACATGTGATCCTTGACAGAAAAAAATCCTCTTTTCACTCGCCTCTTCTTCTCCGGGAGCTCAAGAGTCAGCCACACAGATTCAGCGTCTCGTTCAACAACACTTTAATAAAGCAGATGATTGGCGACTCGCTCAGGGGCCTCCAGCTGAAGGACAGCTTCTCCACTCCCTCCCCATTTCCCACCACCACCACCGCCGCTGCTGCAGCCGAGCCGAAAAATCCTGCTCCCTAATGATGAGGAGCACGGCATTGGTCTTGATCAGAGCACCCCCACCACCCCCTCCTCCCTTCCGCTGACATAATAATCATCGACTGAGTCACTCCCACTGATGAATGGATCAGACACCATCTGCCTTCTCCATCTACTACCATCTACTCTACATTTCACATGATTTACTTACCAATAAATTATGAAATCTCCAAACTTCTCTAAGATCAAACAAACTCGTGGATCAAAGCTGTCGTTAGGTGATGTCGCTCGCTAAGCTGGGGAGGGGAGGCTGAAATTGAGAAAATGGGACAAAAACACACACACACACACACACACACTCTCTCTTTCTCTCTCTCTCTTTCTCTCTCTCTCTCTCTCTCTCTCTCTCTCTCTCTTATTCATAAACACACACGCACACACACACACACATAGAGAGAAGTGGAAATGTCAGTAAGCTTGTGGCCATTAAAAGTGTAGCCAGCTGAAGCTCGACGCTCCTCAAGACTTCTGATCAATCACTCTGAATCTGCTCCAGCTGATCTGTTTTCCTTTCACATGTGAGTAAATGTGTGTGTGTGTGTGTGGTTGTATTGACATGTCAGGGCTATCAGGTACATGTGTGTATTCTCTGTTTTGTCTTTGTCGTCAGCTGTGATCATCCTTTGCGTGTTGCCTTTTTTGCACGGATGAAGTGAAGTAGTATTCGCCCCACAGAGCTTTATTCTACCATGTGGCATCGTTCTGCGTGTGCGTGTGTGTTGCCAAACTCTCCTATGAGCTGGCAGAATGAGTCATGCTGCAGAGCCAGAGTGCGACTGCACCCACTGCCACTGCACAAACTCTCCTTTCTTCATACATACACTCACACACACACATGTGCACCCTATCACCCACACACACACTCTCAATACACTCACAACATTAGCAGAGCCTTCAGAAGAAGAGTCTCTCTCTCTCTTTGTCTCTTTGTATGTGTCTGTCTCTCATCATTTGGTGTATATGGATATTCACCAGCGAGTACCCATCAGGCACTCTGCAGGAGAGCTGCCATTACACACATAGAAACACTCTCAGCACTGCTTTCTGATGAATCTTCATGCTTTCATTAGCCTATCTGTAGCACAGAGATCCACTGCTGAGGAGGACTCAGTCTTTGGAAATATTTTTATCACAGCACCATGACTTCTGCTTTTATTTCTTTATAAAGAACAAGTCAATAATTCATTCTGCCTGTAAAAGGAAAAAAAACAACTAATGCTTATTTTCATCACAAACTAATATAGTCCTGTCACAATAACTACTTTTCTTGTCATTTAAAGATAATTTTATACCACTGATACCTGGCTGACAGATCCTACTCACATCCCAGTTTGATTTTTGGTCTCCCTAAATAATACCAGAGTGAGAGTAAGTGATAACATGGAAAACTAGGATGACCACCAAGGAATGTATTGCTGCATATAGTTTTGACAGTTTCTAATCAAAGCGTTGATAATCCAGTTGAATTCAGTCTCTTTGTCAACCCAGTCAACAAAATGAGACCATTGTTCACTCTCGTCCCAGGTTTTCCCCATCACTTTCCATACACTGGCTGGATCGGTTTATTCTTTAAAAATTTCAGTTGTTTGATGAATTTTGCATTTACTCATTTTCTTGTTCTAAGAGACAGCGTGTGTCTGAATAGTGTTCAGTTTACCCTCTGGAGGAAATGTTGAAACAGAATTTAAGCTTGTACAACACAATATGGTATAAATATTGAATACTTTTTTTTTTTAAAGGCTCATTCCCATTTAACTTGGATCTTGGTATGTTTGGCAAATGGTAATTTTGCTCATTGTGCTCGCAATGGTCATCTGGAACATGTCAGCTAGTGGCCCGAATGATACTGGATTTTTTGAGTCGATACAGATATTAGAAAGTTAAAAAAAATATGATATTGACATATTTGCTGATAATCATACATATACTTAAACACGCATCTTTTGCAGTGATAGCTCAAATGCGGTTATCAAACACTTGTGACAAAGATATGTAATGGAGAAATGATATTTTACAGTTTAACAATAAACTTTATTTTATAAAATGACATCAGTTCACTGAAACAGTAAACTTCACTGGGAATGTAATTATTAGAAATAGTTATAAAAAATACAGAACATAAAAAAGATCTACGTATATATTTAACTTGAATAAAGAAAAAGAACCAAATATACATAAAATGCTGCCTATATAACTTTTATATACATATCAGACATCATATACCCCGATATCAATATATTGTAGTGTCCAATATCGACCACTAATATGAGGTGACTGATCCGGCTCTAATTTAAACATTAAACAAAAAAGTGGTTGCACAGTAAAATTAGTTCCCAAACTCTGATCTATTGTACCTACTGGAGTTGCACAGTGAGATATTATTACCAATAAATTGGGTGGATTCAGCTTCGGTTGGTGGATCCAAGCAAGTGCTTAAATAATATCACTAACCTGTTGGGTTTTAGACAACCTGTCTAATTGTCTCATTTTTTAGTTTCGTCCCCTTAAAGGTGCAGTGTGTAGCATTTAGCGACATCTAGTGGTGGAGTTGCAGATTACAACAAACTGAATACCCCTCCCTCCCTTGCCTCTCTCCTTCCAAATGTGAAGAAGAAACTAAAGTCATGAAAAAGTCTCTCTCTAGAGCCAGTGTTTGGTTTGTCCATTCTGGGCTACTGTAGCAACATGGTGGTACAACATGGCAGGCTCCATTGAAGAGGACCCGGTCCCTATGTAGATATAAAGGCTCAACCTAAGCTTACAAAAACAAAACGATTCTTATTTTCAGGTGATTATACCTTAACTAAAACATGCTTATGAATATTATACTCTATTTCTGCCAAATCTTTTCCGCCACTAAATTCTACACACTGCAACTTTAAGACTTAATTGTAGAGGTGCTATGTTACATTTCAGCTGTTATTTGTAATAAGCCACAATTATCCTAAGTGTTCCCCGTTCAATTCAACATAATCGTCATTATACTTGTGTAAAACGAAACATAGTCTTGTCATTCACATAAGATTGTGCAGTCTGTTAACAGTATTAACCTCAAACGTACACAAAAATTAGCTTAGACCAAGTTATGTACAGAATTCTCCAAGGTAATTTCACTGTTTTAAACACTGTAGACATGTGCAGGCTTTTCAGTGGTGAACAGTCTGTAGCAGGGCTGAGTGATGAAATAGAGTCTTTTCAGACAGGGTTGGAGGTAGATGTCATGAATGGATGCTACCTGGGCAGTTTTAACAACCTGCTGCAAGGTCCTGCAGAGCTGCTGCTGCTGGTGGAGTAGTGAGCCCTCTTCATCCTCCTCCTGTGGAAGTAGAGACGTTGCCTCGCCTTCTTAATCAAAGGAGAAGTGTTCAGGGACCAATAATACACACGCCACTTATCTGGAGTAGTATACTGACTGACTGTGTGTCCTCTGGAGGAAATGTTGAAATTGAAATTTAAACTTGCAGAGCGCAGTTGGTAAAAATGTTAAATACACATTTTCTTTTTTTTTTAAATAACACATTTTAGGGGGAAAAAAGGGATATTGAAGTTGAATGTATTGTGAGTTGAGTTTGTGACTTCCTCTCTTTGTCTTCCACTGACCTCTGCCTCCTCTCTTGTCCCCGCTGTGGTATGGTCAGCAGTGGGCTAGTCTCTGGCTCAGCACCACCCCGGGCTGGCCTCATCTGTCTCTCTCATTAGCCCCCTTCTCTTCTCCTCTCCCTCTCTCCCTCCTTCTTCTTCATCTCTGTCTCTTCCCTCTGTACTACCCACCAGAGAGACTCCAACCTCTCTTTCCTCCCACAGTGTGATGCCGTCTGGGCTGGGGGCCAGTATGAGTGTGTGCTGTACAGGAGAGAGCGAGGAAAAAGAGAGACCCACCTTGGCTGGGTCAGACAGACACACCCCCGTAATCACTGCAACGACCCAGCTGCTGCATCGCACTTTGATATCATTGCTGTAACCTTTACTTGTCATTATCGTAACCTTTTTACATAGCTGTCATTTCCACCGCCAGTTCCATTCCCGAGCTGAGGTGTAGGTAATGCACCGTCAGCTTTTGTGGCACTGAAGGGCATGTTTGAACCTTTTGTGGTCGTTGTTTTCACCTTGCTCTGTTTGTGTTGGCTGCAGCCATATGTTCAGACCTATTGGAAAGTGTAGAGCCTGTTGGTCTGCCAACTTAAAGGATCATTCCGGTTTATTACAACTTTTATTTTTGTACTTTTTACCATCTCTCCTATCGAGGATTATAACACTGGTCTTATTAAGTTGCAACAATCCGGCACTCGTAACAGAGCCCGAGCCTGTTTTAAAAACACACCTGTATTAAAATTGTCTCTGTTATATGTTTAAACTCTCCTAGGTCAGCATGTGGCCAGGCAGGCTGCCATTGAACCTGCAAGGTAAAGTAGCTTTCTTCCAATCAAACAGTCTAGGAGAGAGTTCAGTCACACTCCAGTTATAAATTCTAGACTAAAGGGGACTCAACTGTTGGCCAACATTGCTTCCTACCACAACATGATTTTGAAGTGTTCGTCAGTTGTCCCTCCATTCGGTGGACACATAATCAGACTAACACCCAGATTTTCTAAAAGTATAATAATAATGGCACTTACACTGCATATGAAGCTTTTGTGTGACAATTGCAGGTGAAATTACTTCACCACAACAGCCCCACATAGCCTAATATGTAATTTACGTTGTGATCTATTCAAAAGACTAATGTAAAAAGGGTCCATGTTATAAGCTAATATTTCAGACTCCAGGTTTCTCACTGTTTCCAAAGGAGATGAAGAAAACAAGGACATATGATTATTTACTTTATATATTAACATGTCTATTTGAGTTGCATACATTTAAAAAATGACTAAAGTAAATCAAAACTATACTTATGGCACCTGTAAACAGTACATCACTTACTCCACTGGCAACACCAATCCCTACCAGCATATGACAATTCATACTTCACAATTCATTCAGACACACACTATGCCACTAGTATGTGCCAGATCAATGTTTCTCACAGTGTCTGAAACTCCCTCCAACCTACACCTCGATGAGGTCTTAATCGGGGGATTGTGGGTTTCGTAAAGTTACGAGACATACTGGACGCAATCCCCCGATTAAGACCTCATCAAGGTGTAGACAAACACGTCTACGTCAAACAGTGATGGGCCAGAGGGAAGAAAGTAGGTGGGCTTTGAACTTCTCTCTTAAGCTCTCTTTATCATTTTTCACACAATTACCTCCATCATTTTTGGACAAACGATTGCAACGTAATCAGTACCTTCGAGGAGAGACTGTCCCAACGTGTGTGTGTGTGTGTGTGTGTGTGTGTGTGTGTGTGTGTGTGTGTGTGTGTGTGTGTGTGTGTGTGTGTGTGTGTGTGTGTGTGTGTGTGTGTGTGTGTGTGTGTGTGTGTGTGTGTGTGTGTGTGTGTGTGTGTGTGTGTGTGGTTATTCCCATTTGTGATATTATTATGAATGACCTCTCTTTATAGTAGCAGGCTTTTCATCCCATGTTTAATTGTGACCGTTCTAAACATGTATGCCTTCAGACATGTTGAGACCACACACTGTATGAACTAGTTTGTGTCAAGGAAAACCCCCCAACATTTAACCTTTAACCTCAATTGTCTGGTGGCTAATTATTTCTTGCCCTATTCACTTCATTGTTCACCATATTCCCTCAGCAATTAGGTTTGTAAGAACAATGTTATCGTAACTGAGAGAGCTGATGGCCAATGAATAACCTCCCCAAGTCAGTCAGCATCAACTTGCAGTAATGGGAAAACTTGTACTTGTGCTATACTTTGGGAGTCATTGAATGTGAATTAAGACAGTGACAGAACTTATCTTGAACACTGTCTTCAGCAGCACTCTCAGAGGAGAAGGGAAGGGAAATGGGACACACTGTTATTGTTGACAACCACGCCATCAAAAGCTATCCAGTTGCCCACTAGTCACTCAGTGGTTGATATTACCCAGAGGAGCCTCACTTAGAATTTGGAAGCTGTGTTGAACCATCTCAGGGAGTGTGTTGAGTTCTCTTACAAGTCGTGAGCCACTGCAGTGTCTCCACATAATATATATATTACGCCAGTCTGTGTCTCAACGTCTCTCGGTGATACTTTTTTTGAAGAGTCCAGCAATTGCCTGTGGGAGGCAAAATGGCTGCTGTGTGAAGTTCATATCTGCACAGTAGCCAAGCAGGCTGTCCTCCAACTGGAGGGCGGTGTTGTGCGTCCCCTGTTTCAAGTGTCTGTACACCCAACTACAGAGGCATCAAAGTAAAGTTAGCCACTCTTACAATGACTGGCATGCACTTTTAGCATATTTCTTCTTTTTTTCCCCCAACACCCCTCTGTGTAATCCAAAATGCCGGAGCTTAATTGAAGTTGCAGGGGAGCTCTATGTTAACCAAAGCTGGGTGGAGGAAGCCTTTTTAAGTCTGATTCGCCTGGAGGCTTCGGGTCTTGCGAGAGAACAAGTGGGCGTTCGTTTGTTCATCAAGCTTTGTTATTCAGGGTTTTTTTTTTTTTTTTTTAACTCACCAAAGGAAAAGGCACACTGAACTTGTGATCTTCAACACAATTAAGAAGCCTCACCCCTTTTAAACTTTCGACGAGACTAATTATGTAGATGCATTCGTGGGTGTGAGTGAGAGAGATAGAGGACGATATGTGCCCACGTTTGTATTGCATTTGTCTGGGTGGGTGTGAGCGTGTGGGAGTCTGTGTGAAGCATTGTAACACTATCGAAGTCACACTTGTTAATTACAATCAATAAAGTTGTCTGTTGTAATGCCGAACGTGCTCTGAGACACTGAATTACCTGCCGTGTGTCTATATCTGTCATTTGTGTGAAGATTCACTGTTCGCTCTCTTTGTTGATCATTTAAATGTCTTCCAGCGTTAAAAAAAAAATGCAACACAGGGGTAAGGTTTAGCATCTATGTGAAGCATGACCTCATGGCTATGTAGTGTATGACGACACGGTGTGGGTGGGGAAATGGAACACTAACTGACCAGAGCTAACTATTCATAAGCAGCTACTGTCGGGCTCTCTCTATTTCTGCTGGATAGGTACCTGTGCTCTAGCTTGGCTAATGTTTGTCCTACAAGAGGCCTCTCCAAGTGTGTACATCTCTGAGGAGTTCCAGTACATAGTTGGAGGCATGCTGTTTATAGTAGTCAGTTTTGCCATCATTAAATATCGTGAAGGGCCCATGTGTTGTGTATACTGCCACAGAAGAGAAATAAATCTCTTGTGAAAGCATCTTGACGAAATATTTGCTTGCTTATTTTGTTTCTTACTTAGTGGTAGATGAGATGATATCAGTCCATTAAATATAAGGTTTCAGCCAGCTGCCCAAACAGCTAACTTAAAAGATCTGCTTACCAGTCCCTCTTGAACTCACTAATTAACATACGTTATCTTATTTGTTTATTTTGTGCAAGAACTTAACTGTAAGGTGACAAGTAATAGTCTGGCAAATAACTCACTGTTTTTATACTTAGGTTTTTTCTATGGTATGTATAATTTGTAATGTGGACAGAGCCGGATTGGCTGCTTCCCCATTTCCACTGTTGATGCTTCACCAACTTAACCAGCTGGAAGCATTCACTTCATATTTACCGCACAATTATGATAGTGGTATCGAATCGATCTTGTCTATTGACAAGACAGCAAATAAGCTTATTTCCCAGAATGTCAAACTATTCACTTAAAGAGGCCCTCCTGACATGTATTAAAAACATACTCTCGAATAATAATGTGTTTCTGATATGATTTTTCACCAAAAATAATCTTCTCCATCTCCCCAAAATATTGTAAATATTGTTCATATCAGAGTTAAACTGCTGGACAGAAGATGTCTCTTACTACCATGTGAAGTCCATTCTCAGTGTATGTGCGCTGGAGGCTTCATGTTTCCTGGCTTCTGAACTAGTTGTGATGACACAAGTCATGCACATAGGTCCATCCATTAAAAATCAGATTTTCAATTAGTACAGGGAAAATTTCAACCTTTTAGCAGGAGAATTTTTTTTTTCTAAAACAGCCTTCCAGTGTCAAACTCTGCACATACATCATTCTGCACAGTGAAGCACCAATATACAACTGCAGCAACAAGAAAAGAAAAAAACATTTTTTTGAGTGGAGGGGGTGTTGAACTGTACAACGTTATATTTCGAGCCAGGCTGAATTAGCTCAGAACCAGGGGTCTACGATCCAAGGTTCACAGCTCTGGTAATGTAACAGTACAAAAGCCACTCAAAACTGACAATTAACGAATGGAAAACACTGATTACTAAAACTGAAGGCTTTATGTCACAGATCAACTTTCCAGCCATACTCAAAATCTTATGCCACCCAGTGTGAATAATAAAAATGAGAGCAGATCACACCATTAGCACTGCTTTTATAATGACTTTTTCCCCTGATGACATATCTTAATACAATCGACCTGGTACATACAAACATCCATTAGGTAGTCCATTAGTCAGATTCTCTTTCTAGGTAAATATTACTACTGCCACATATGCTTAACTTAATGGCTATTATCTTTTTTTTCCAGTCTGAGATGTGTAATGAATAGAAGTTTACTACCACAAAAAATTGTTGGATGTAGTTTCTCTTTGTGGAAATTGTGAGCTGCTTCAGAGGCTTTTGGATTTGAGTACTTTCCTGGGGAGCCATCTTCAGCACAGTACTGTCACCCTGTGGGGTCACATCTGAGTTCTTCCCGGTTTTTTCTTCCTCTCTTCTTTTGTCTAGTGTCTCTGTTGTTCCAGGAACAAAGGTAGGTATACTCCCCACTGTCCTCAAAAACTAGAAACAGAGAATAAAAGAAAATAGCTCTTCCCCACTATCTTTCTGGAGATATGCTTACATGCACGATGGCATGTGTGTAGGCAGATGGTAAAGAAGATGGCGCCCCCAACAACGGGGGCCTGCGCTCTTTCTCCCCAAAACTTTGTGAGATCCATCATGTTATGTCTACACACAAATTATCATATATCACGTTAAAAAACTTTTTTGAGGGTTCTTTTAACCGCAACTCAGACCACTTCAAAGCAATGCAAGCACGAGGATAGAGAAGGGTGCTTATCTGAATCTGTATCAACCCTGCCCCCACAAGCTGAGGTTGGAAAAGCCAGTAATGCGACATCAGTCTCTGGGCCATCCAGTCATAGGACACTCCGGATGACGTTGACAAGGAGATACTCTGACCTAGCTCTAACGACGAAGTCATTTTGTTTGTGGAAGCAGTGTTTGGTTACCCGCAGTTTCTATTAGAATTGACTTTAACCACCACCGCAGTCAAAGTCTTCCCTAACCAGAAGCCATGGTGGGATCCATCCTTCCACGAGGCTGTTAACATGCACACCACTTCCTACAACACAGGGCTGATGACCAAAGACGTGGAGGATAAAAGGCGGCTTCCTGCAATCTACGTAAGACAGTGAAGGAAGCCAAGGGAATGTACAGAGAAAAGAAGGAATCCCAGTTTCAACAGTCGGACACCAAACGTCTGTGGCAGAGCATGCAGACTGCTACGGATTATAAAAAGAAGCCTCTCCCCACGGCACACGTTGACGTCTCCCTGGCAGATGAGCTTAATTAATTTTATGCTCATTTTGAGGCTAATCCCACCATCACTAGCCCCCCCAAACAGCATGAAATTGTGATCCTGCCAGGAAGGTAAGTGCACTCTCTATCAGCAAGCATGACATGAGGACAGTATTTAAAGGAGTAAATCCCAGGAAGGCATGCAGTCCAGACGGCATCCCAGGGCATGTCATAAGATCCTGGCCCGACCAGCACGCTCCAGTTTTCACCATCATATTCCTCCTCTCACTTACAAAAGCTTTCATCCACACCTGCCTCAAACCTTTTACTGTTATCCCTGTTCCATAAACCCCTGCAACACATCATTAGAGATAGAGTATCACTGACCTGTTCATGACCCAGTTCGCTTGACCCACTACAGTCTGCCTACCAGTCGAACCAATCCACAGGTGATGCCATCCCACGTCATGCACTGTGCCCTCTCCCACCTGGACCAAAGGGGGGGAAACTATGTGTGCATGCTCTTCATAGATTAGAGTTAGGCACTCCTCCACTGTAGTTTAAGACTTCCTGACAGGACGGTCTGAGGTGGTGAGAGTAGGAAATACATCATCCTCCTAAATGACCCTTAGGACCGAAGCCCCTCAGGGCTTCATCAGCCTGTGCCGTAATCCCTGTGTACCAGTGACTGTGTGGCCACCAGCAGCTCCAACAGGCTGGTAAAGTTTGCTGACAACACAGTGGTGGCGGGCCTGATCAGCAATAATGATGAGAGGCCTTACCTCAGAGAGGTGGAGAACCTGACCTCATGGTGTCGGCAACATCATCTTACTGAATGTTGGAAAGACAAAGGAACTGGTTGTAGACTTTTGCAGGATGCAGATCATGGACGGTGAAGGTACAGCAGTGCCTCAACTTTCTGCTCTGCCTGGCCAGGTGCAGGCCCTCCCCACAGTTGCTCAGGACATAGACAACATCAAGAGCCTTCTGGCTGGGAACATTATGGCGTGGTTTGGCAAAGCCACTTAGCAGGCTACCCTATACAGCCGAGTGTGTCACAAACTGCCCCTTACCTGCCCCACAGGACATTTACACACAGCAGTGTAAAACCAGGGCAGGGAAAAGCTTCTTCCCCCGAGCGGTCCAGGTGCTAAATGAGGATGCTGCTCAGCGACTGCAACACCCAGTCACCTCAAACACCTGGTAGACAAACACAAGTTCTCTTTTGCACAGATGTATTTAGTATTTGTTGTCGGGAACGCATTTCACTGCCATTATCCTGATGATGTGTATGTGACAAATAAATCTTTAACTTGAACGCACTTCTTTAACCAAGCCTCTGTAGTCAATTCCTAATTTAACATCACTGGCAATAATGTCTGCTCATTTGATTTTGGGGGATCTGATTATGCATTATAGTGGAGTCATTGTGCTGAGCTAAATTATTCATCACCATCAAGCTTTTGTTTCTCTTTTTTTCTTCCCATTGCTGTTAATTGAAATCAGTCAAACGTGGGGAGTGACAGCGTGTGGTTTGTATGCTTAATGGCATTTATGGCGAGATGTTCTTAAACACTTTCTTGTGTGAGCGAGAAATACATTTACCTTTAACTTTTCAAGCCTGTCATAATGTAATGTGTATTTTTTGGTCCAATTCGTGTTAGCAAATGTGTGGATAATTCTTTCTTGCTGTATTTAAAACTGCTAACAAAGCACCACTAACCTCGGTGACAGAAACAATGTATTACCTGCTTGACAATAAAATGGGCTAAAATGACAAAGATTTTCTACCATGCTGGTCATTGACCTGTTGCATGTCATCCCCCCTCTCTTATCTCCCCACATTTCCTGTCTGCCTCTTCAATCCATTGGGGCTGCAGGTAACGATTACTAAAGACTAACGATTATGGATTAATCTGTTAATTATTTTCTAGATTAATAGATTAGATGTTGAGTCCATAAAATGACAGAAAACCTGTACCATTTTCTATTTTTTAAAGATTTTTTCTGGCATAGACTCCTTTATTAGCAGTACAGAGACAGGAAATCACAGGAGAGAGGCGGGGGTGTGACATGCAGCAACGGTCCTCTGGCCGGGATTTGAACCGTGGCCGCTGCGTATGTGGCATGCGCTCATAACCACTCGACCACCTGCGCGCCCTGTAAGGTCTTCTCTTGTCATAACAAACAGTGCACATCCAAAAAATATTAAGTTTACTGTCATAGAGGACTAAAAAAGCAGAAAATATTCATATTTAAGAAGCTGGAGCCATAGAGTTTTACCTTACAATACCGTTTCTTTGGAAAAACATTACCAGAGGAAGACTGGTGACCTGGTGAAATTAAAAAGATACAATAGGAAGTTCAATCAATGTAATGTATTCTGACAGCTGAAGACAAGACCCCGTAGATTTCTAAATGTAAGATTAGCATCTTGAACACAGCCCATTTTATGATTGTTCTTATACTTTCTTCATCAGCGGGGTCAGAGCTCTGGTTCAACCGTTTGAGATGTCAGCAGAGCAGAGAGACCTCAGTCATTATCTCTCTCTCAAGAAACGTTAACGGCCTCGCGCTGACCTTTAATGGAGACGGAAGTCGTGGCTTTCAGGTCACAGAAGATCACCTATCAAACCACAAATCCTGCCTGTCGTCCACTAAAATCACAGCTCCTCCATTATGCTTTGGTTCAAGGCCTTAAATCATAGCCTAGTAGGAGATAATATCAGACCATAAAGCTATGTGTAGCAGTGACGCTGCATCATTACATAACTCCTGAGCTGAAGTTGACGTTTTTCAGCTTGGAGGGGGTTTTCACTGTAGCTCCCCATGGTGCCTCTCTGCAGCTCCCTTGGCCCTCATCCCCCTTCTCCTCATCTCCTGCTCTTCACTCTGCTACCCACTGCTTTTTTCTTTTTTCCTCTTCCAACTCTTTTGGCCCAGTGTTTCAGTTTTTTCTCTCTTTTTTTTGGGGGGGGGGACTTTTGCCCTCTTTCAGTACATGTGGGCCAGATTTCCTCCATCCCTATCCTGCTTAACCTCTGTTAAAACTCCTTATCCCTCTGTGCCCTGTTTTAATACTGTGTGTGTGCGTGTGCGTGTATGTGTGTGTGTAGGAATGCAGCTACTGTGCACTACTGTTGGCTGTTCTCATTTCCCCCACTCACCCCATCTCCCAGTCGCACACAGACACCTAGAAACACACACTCTCACACCTGTCTTCTTATGCCCCGTGGCAGGGCAGCGGTGTACTGTAGCGTACTGTAGGATATGTGTGTGTGAGTGACTGCAGCTGCTTTTGGCCATCCTGGCTGCCTCCTCGTTTTCAGCTTCATTTCCCCCCCTAATGAAGATTCAGAGGCAGCGCAGCTACTGGCACCGGGCAGGAGCGAGGGGAGGGATGAGGGAAGGAGCAATAGAGGAGGAAGCAATGACAGCGGGAAAACGAAGGTAGGCAGAAATGAGAGTTGGAAGAGAGGGAGGGAGGAAAAGGAAAGGGAGAGGAGGAGAAGGAGAAGGAGGCAACAGCAAGATGGAGGCAGGGTTGGAAGGAGAGGAGACTGTGGTAGAATTCACGAGGAGGAGAGATGGGCAGCAAGGCGGGGGAAGAGAAAACAGTCTGAGGAGAGGAGGAAGAAGGGAAGGAAAGGATGATGAGTTTTTGTGATACAGATGAATAGAAAGAAAGTAGCCCTCTTTCCTCTCTGCTAATTAGCTCCCTGGCTGTGATGAATGGCACAGCACTTAGGACCCAATCCGCAAGCTGACCTTGTCATGTGTGTTGATGGGGTGGGGTGACTCTACACCCCCCTCCCACCTCTGTCCCCCTCTTACCTATTGTACAACCTCCTGTGGAAGCAGATGCCGCTAATATCCAGGAGTGTGTGTGTGTGTGTATATATGTACACACACACTCACCTGTCCACCATGTTTGTGTGTGGGCACTTTGTCCTCCAGTCTCAATGGCTGACAGTTCTACACACCATTGTTAACGCTTCAGTTGTGCTTCTACATACAAACACACCTGACTCATTCAACATAATTTGTTTTGCAGCATTAGACCTCATATTACCATCAGGCTGGAATTGACACTATCAGGAATTATTAGTAATATGATTGAACATCCCTTTATTTTGTATCTAGGCTGTGCCAGATATTAATACTGTAAATTTAAGGCCTAAACAGGTCCCTGTGTTGTTGTTTTTCCCATTGCAGATTAACAGCTTGACATTTGATTTAATTTGGTATTAAAAAACGTATTGAAGAATATTTCCAGTCTTTGTTTTTGTCTTTCCACTTCATTGATTTGGCCGTCATTTCT
Organism: Scomber scombrus; assembly: GCF_963691925.1. NCBI lineage: Eukaryota > Metazoa > Chordata > Actinopteri > Scombriformes > Scombridae > Scomber > Scomber scombrus. Next base: position 24,011,732 of record NC_084988.1, read on the forward strand.
ATATGAAATCCATTCAGTAGTTGTCCAGAGATTTCACTAAAGCCAACAATTTCAACATAATAGGAAAAAAATCATGGCATCACCAATGTGTGTTGTATTCAAGGGGACCATGAATGACTGATAATCTTTAACCAGTTGGTGACAATGAAAAGTCAAGTGATTCTCAGAAACCATTAAGATTCATCCTGCCATTAAGGTCTGTGCAAAATGTCATGGCAATCCATCCAATATTTGTAATGTCAGTTTCATGGTGGCACTTGAGGAAAAGTCAGAGGATCACTAAATTAATAAGGGTTCTTCCTCTGGGGACCATGATTGTCTGCAGATTCTAGCATGACTAAAATGATCCTCGTGAAACTGTTAATGCATTTGAATACTCCAAACTAAATGCTTAATAGTGATACATTTTTAGCAATGTCTCCAGTGTGTTCGTGAGTAAAATAAGTGGAACCGCATTGATATGTTTCATCGAGTCAATGATGTTGGTGTGTGTGTGTTTCTCATCCTGTATGTTGTGTCTCTTCTCCCCCCTGCAGAGCAGTAAGAACTGGCGGGCTGCAGTGGATCTGACAGGCCGACTGCTGACAGCTCATGGTCAGGGATATGGAAAGGCTGGCCAGCCAAGCTCCCACACCACCGACTCACTGCAGGTAGCACGCCAGTGACTTTCTCTCTGAATCCATATATTCATCTATCTGTCTATCTCTGTGTTACTGTGGGTGTTGGACTGGGATGAAGCCAGGCCATTTAGATTTTGCACTTAATTTGTTTAGAGACAGACATAAAAATGTGCTTATACTTGAATAATAATGTAATGAAATTATCTTATTAATATTGTATAACCATTTCCATTTGCTTTACAAACTGATGGTATCTTTGAATTTCAATTTGATAGGATAGATGGAGAATTGGTCTTCTTCTATAATACATCTGTACAGAAGGTTAGGCAGGGCATCTATAAAAAGACACACAGTTTTCATTGCTTTTATACATTTAGTCAGTGTTGATGCAAGCCCAGTTTTAGTTCCTGTGCTGCTCTATCCAGAAGATGGATGGCTGCATAAGCTCATTAAGAGGCCGACCCCCGTGGTTGCTTCTCTGCATAGGATTTGAGATGAATCAACCACGAATTAACCATCTTAGCAGTTTTAAAGTCCAGGTTTTAAGGCTGTGTCTTTAATGTGTTCTGTGGTTATTTTTTCTTAATTTTCCCTAAACTGGACAGTTCAAACTTTAGCCGTTAAGCAAAACAGATGTATCATCTCATTCCAAAGCAGTATGCATCAGAAGAAAAACACAAAAACAACTGCTGGGCAGCTCTGTTAACCTTTTACCACCCACTGTTCCACCCACAGGATGCAATCAGCAGGTGGAACTTTCACAGACTTATAGGCACACGAACTAAGAATGCAACAACATTTTTCCTTCATTACCAATAAATCTGCACATTATTTTATCAATTAACTGATTCATATTTGGTTTATGATATGTTAAAAATACTAGAAAAATGTTCACATGTATTAATTAACTAATAGTTTCAGCTCAAATACGTTATTTATGCATTAATAAATTAAACTGTTTAAAAAAGAATGTCCTGTTGTATAAATAATCCAGGTAATGAAAAGCAGAATATAACTATACACTGTAAGAATATGCTGCACTGCAGTCTGCCAGTGTGGGTGAGAAGTGTGATTTGTCCAGATTCATTGCAAGCTGCTAACAATCAATTAGAAATAATAAGTTATGTTACAGATCGCAGTGAAGTTTCATCACCCACATATACATTTATATCAGCTCCCCTTTCTCCTCCAAAGTCTTCTCTAAGTTCTTTATAAAGATGTTCATCTGTCAAAACACTGAACTCTGCTAAGCTGTATCATCACTTCTAGCTATGCAGTCCATTTATGACATCTGAGAGTCTGTGTTAACAGCAAGAGGCAGCGTAGTCGTGCTACAAAATAACGACAGGGGTCCAGAGAACAGTTTCTCTGGGGCTTCACATGCTGTTCAGGAGCTTCTGGATCCTTCCATGCTGTTGTCTCATTGGCATAGTCCATCCTTGATCAGAAGAGATCAGGATACCACTGCATGTGTCTTGGATTTTGTCCATATGCATATGGCTCTGTGCTGTTAAAAGTGCTTGAGAGTTTGCACAACATGGTCCTGGAGCAGGCTGTGAACTCTAGATGTAAAGAAGGCCAACACAACAGTACAGCATGCTCCATTGTCAGATTTGGTTGAATGGTTAAAACATTTGCTGTAACTCTACACTGCAGTAACTTATTGTGTTCAGTCCACCAATGTACAACAAACACAAACAGTCACACCAGATAAACACAGAGGACCATCAGCTAGCACAGGAACAGTATAGAGAACAGTACATGGACATGGTGATATTGGCCTTTTTTTTTTAGCAAAATAACAGATATATTACTCTGCTTATACATTAGTTAACAAGAAATTGCAACAGAGAAATGCCAAAATGGCAACGATACATTGTTTCTTGATAGTTATATGTATATTATTATTTCCAGTGATTTAAAAAAATGTCATTTTACTGGTAACTGAAACATCTCTACTCGGTATGTCTTGGTCAGAAGTCTTTAATAGCCACATTTTAGGGAAACCTATGTTAAAAATGTTGATGTTGATATGTCCAAAAATGTGTATTAGACAATGTAACATCAGATTTATCAAAATAGAAGTCAGTATCTGCCTCAAAAATCCAGCAAACCCAATGATGTAATGATGTTTTACATTATAAATCAGTGTCCAAAAGCCTGTTGCCGGTGGAAATTGGAGGATTTGCATGATGTACCTCTCTGTGAATAAGAACAGTTACACATATTTTGTATTTGAACTATTAGATTCATGTTTTATACATTTTACAAACAGGAGGATGTGTACTTGCGTGTGTTTCAGCTCTGGTTTGTGCGGCTGGCCCTCCTCACCAAGCTGAACCTCTTCCAAAATGCTGAGCTGGAGATTGAGCCCTTTGGCAACTTGGATCAACCAGACCTCCACTATGAGTACTACCCCACTGTTTACCCTGGGAGGAGAGGTATATACACACATACACAGCTCATATAAAACCATACCATCCTCCATCCTCTAGGGTAATTATTACATTACCTTTATGGCAGAGAAGCACTACAGATGTTGAGCCCTAAGACTTTTATATAGATACTCTTACATGGTTAAATCATACATCATTTCATATCATTTTTTCATGTTTCGTGTCCAAAAGCTGTTATATGAATTCTCTTGGAAGGCTGGCTCTAGGGTTGAAAAGCATTCATGATTGTGCTGAAAGGCTTCTCTTAAACTCATATCTGTGAGTTTTGAATGCATTACTAGCCCGGTCTCCGAAAGGATTTTGCATTTTACCCACGTTTTTTTTTTTTGTAGGATGCACAAGCATACCACCACTGTCCTATTAAATATTCAAAGGAAAGTTTCTGCCAGGAGCTTGATATTAGACTGTATCGTTGAGAAGCTCCAACAACTCTACTTGTCTCCAGCAGTTCTTTGGTTTTGTTTTTCCTCTTTTTACACTGCATGAATTGCTCTCTAATGTATTCCCATTACTTTGGATCTGCTTCGCCCCTCGGGCTACCACAGTGAAGGCAGTAGCAGAGACACAGCTGCACACACACACACACACACACACACACACACACACACACACACACACACACACACACAAAAAAAAGCACACTTGAAGCTACACCGCTTCCTTCTAAAGAGAGCACCGATTGACTTTCCACTGCTCAATATTAAACGCTTTGTGCCCTGCTAGGTGCTTGCAGACAAACTGGCACGAGTTTTGTAGCCTGGCATCAGAAGTCAAATTTTTCTGCGGCCCAACGCTCGCATCGACTATCTATTACCCATGATCGCACTCTTAGAACGCCTTAAGAGACGGCTGCCCATGTATCACTCTCCAAAGAATTAGGATCGACTGAGCGCTCGAGAAGGAATCAATGTTTGTCAGTTATTAATTTGTTTGCCGAATGAAAAGTTGAGTCCAATTTCGACTCAGAAATATTTAGACCTGAATGCCTGAATAGTAGCATTCAGTCATGTCCTTTTTAAAGCTGTATCTGTACACTTAAATCTCCGCCTAGATTCCTTTCATGGATGAATCAATATATTACCAGAGAGAGAGAGAAAGGGAGATGCGCCAGTCTTCTCAGGTCAAGCAAAATGTGCTTGTGGTCAAGAACTACCCTTCCCAGCTTCTTTGAAAAGGATCCTTGTTTTTTTCCTCTTCTGGATGAAAGGATCAGCCTCTGCACTAAAAAAAAACCACACAAAAAACACAGTCGACTGGTTATATGTCAGCCAAACAAAAAGATGGATATGCTGACAAGACTGGGAAAATAAATTAATATGCTGAGGCAGGCGAGTAGGCAGAAAGCAGGGGAGCGCCAAGTCTGAAACTGAATCTACTGTATTTCCTCAAATAATGGCCTATTTACCTCCAGGCCTTTATTAGAAGCAGGCTTATAATAAAGAGAGCCAACATAATGCAACAAAAGAACACCAATATTTCATCTATTCATTTTCACTTTCTTTACATTTAGTTCAGGGACTTTTTTACACTTTTGCATATGTCACTGCATATTTTCTGCCTAAAACAATCACATTTTAAGATACTACGCCTGTAAAATATCAAAGTTTGCCTTAACATTTGTACTATATATGTACTCACATCCTCCAAAATTCACAGAAATCATGAGCTACGTTAGCATGCAAGCTAACCATCAACACGCTAGCTAGTTGCTTCTTTTGTGGATAAAATTAAATGATGCAACACAGCTAATATGATAGCATCCTATAGGTTGTACTCTCTGTTAATAATCAGCACTCTAAAAACAATTAGCTATTGGTTAATGGTTTAGATTTGCATATCAATCTTTACCAAAGTTGAACTCAACCATTACGTTTAAGGGAATTTGCTGATCATGACAGTTGCACTGAAATGAGGTAATATTGCTCAAGAATTTCACCTTCACAAAGTTTGCTCTGACTGCACCCTGAAACTATTGACAGGCGCCTGTATCTCCTCACCCACATGCTCTTACACATACACGTGAGTACTTGTGTTGGTTGGTAGAGTATGAGATGCAACAAAATAGAGACCAAGCAAGAGCTTCACAGTGTTGCGGTTCCATGGGTTGTTTTCCCCCTCAGTTCCAAAGTTGGTACGACTCTTCTAACAGACACTGTAAAGGCATTAAAAGTTTTAATTTTAAGCTGATGAAACTTGCTGACACCCTTAGAGAAACAGAATGAAGAATGAAGCCACAAGAGAGCCATGTTCGGTCAGCAGAAAGATAAAATGATGTAACAGAGTAGCCTCTGGCCCCCGTCCATCACCGATAGCTGACAGTTATCAACCACTTAGGCCCCTACCGTTTTAACATCATGGTTTAAAAGCCCCTTCCCTTTATTGTCTGTCCATCTTTTGCAGGGATGACATTAATAAATCACTCCTATTGGCTTTTTACTCACAAACAGTAACATAACGAGTGTAGTTGTGGTCAACTTAAGTAAAACGCTATCTTCACTTCTCTCCTCTTCTCCGCTCCGTGTGCGTGTGGGAGAGTAGAGAAGAGGAGAGAAACTAACGTGACCGTAAATTACAGCAAAACACAGTAGAGATTCTCACTCGGAGCTGAAATGAATTAAGTGCACATGAATTAGGTAAATAACATAAATAAATACATAAAAATATTTTGTCTTTCAGCAGGGGGGGGGGGGGGGGATTATCAGAAATAATCGCGATAAACGATATTATTGTGATTTGAAGATCACTTTATACCACTTATATAATGATAATATAATATTATAATAATGCAGCGGGGGGGGGGGGGGGGGGGATTGGAGAGTGGGCGCTTCACTTCTGTAACACAGACTGTCATTATGGGCTGGCACAGAGTTATTTACCTTTAATTCTATGTAAGCGGCTCCTTTTGCAAGGGCACCCAACCATTGGGACCTCCCTCCTCTTCTGCGTTTTGCTGTCAATTATGGCCGTGCTAGTTTCTCTCATCTGCTCTTTGTGTTTCACTGAGGGTTGGGTTCAGCCCCTCCACACACATGCAGAGGAGAGACAGATAGTGGTGGAGACAGTGAACCAGGTTAAATGAAGATGGACAGACCCCCCCCCTCCATTGTGACATTTCATTGTGGGCATCATCATCATATGCTGTTCATCGTCATTTGCAATTCAGTAGACATTGCCCAACCCTATAACAGAGGGCAGTAATACAGACACTGGGGTAAATGGGGGAAGAAAGGAGTGTGTGTTTAGTT